>NW_003852480.1:4213507-4215345 GCF_000181295.1 Otolemur garnettii
GGCACTAGTCTGAAATAATTTGTACTATTTTCTTAGCTAGCTCAAAGAGAGACTTCAGTACTGAAAGGAATCATCTAGTCATAGTTTTGTGGTAACAACAGTGTGCACATATAAAAAAATAGACTTAAAAAAAATGATTAGAGCTGTTTTAAAATTGTACCTGCAGGGTGATTCACTTATGTATGTAATGTTAACACAAAAAGTAATGTGAAAGGAGAGGAAGTAGTTCATTTAATTAAACTAAAGACAGACAAAGGCTGAATGAGCACCTGCATAAGTTGACACTGAATATATGGCTCGGGAGAATGCCTATGCCCAAGGGCTAGTACCAGACTTCAACAGAATAACTGAGCAATGGAAATGGAGCTTATCTTGTGACACATTTTTAATAATATCCATAGTTTAAAAATGCAGCTTCAAATTAAAGAATGAAATAATAACATATAAATTATGGTATTCCTCTAACAGGTATTGGAATTTTTCCTGGGAAAGACTGTGAAAAAGATTTGCCTTTGAAATACCAAGTTTCTAACACCATAGTCTTTCTCAATGTCATGAATGCAGTGGCCAATTTTAGGAGATTTTTATTTTCATCAAAATCTGCAGTTTTATATTTGGTTATTTGCTTATCATTTGTTAGTCCCTGACTATGTTAAATAATCTTCAACATAAAATATATTCATAGATATTCCTAAGAATATGTATATTTATATATAATATATTCATATGTATATTCCTAGGAATATGCAAAGTTTTTCAAGGGGCTATGTAGAGCCAGCCAGTTTTGAGAGATTTTCTACTTCCTTAACTTGTATGTAGTTTTTTTTGGGGGGGGGAGGAGGGAGGAAATTGCCTCAGAATTTTTTTGAGTTCAAAACATCCTCCATCCTTCTATATTCAAACTGGAATGATAGTCGATATTTACTAACTTATGCAGCTGCAAATGAAAGAAAACTCACCCATGGAATACTATGCAGCATTAAAAAATGAAGACTTTACCTCTTTTATGTTTACATGGATGGAGCTGAAAAATATTCTTAGTAAAGTATCTGAGGAATGGGAAAAAAATATCCAATGTACTCAGTACTACTGTGAAACCAATTTACAATCACTCACACTTGCATAGGAAAAATGAAACACAACTACAGCCTAGGATGAAGGAGGGAAGGAGAGGGAGAGGGAAAGGGAGGGGGGTGGATTGATAGAGGGAGGGTTAGTAGGGGGACCACATCTATGGAGCATATTGCAAGTACAAGTTGTATCTATCAGGTGTGGAACATAAATGTCTTAACACTGTAATTGAGTAAATGAGGTGAAGGCTATGTTAATTGGTAGGATGTAAGCACTCCAATTTGTACAAATAATCAACACATTGAATCCTATAATGACATAAAATATTTATGATCTATGTGCAAATGACTTAATAAAAAAATGTACAAAAATACAACTCCCAAATTTCAGTACCTCAGAACAAAAATTTATCTGGTGCTCACACTGCACAGTGGCTGCTGATTAGCTACAGCCTTGCTTCAGACTAAAGGTCAATTTTAAATCTAATTCCTGAAGGTCTTCTTATTTCTCAACTCCAGTGTAAAGAGCAGCCACCTATTTTGGACAGGTCAATGGAAAAAGTAAGTATGCTAGGGGAAATATATGATATGATATATTTCTCAAACTTCCCATGTGGTTCTGTCACTGCCACTCATATTTCTCAAGCCTGAAAATGGCAAAAATTGGTAGACTTCTTCTACATAAAGATTATGATGCACAAGCAAACTGGAAGGGGTGCCGCCTCCTTTTATGGGAGACAGTAATAGGATCTAACACAGCAGTCAACA
>NW_003852480.1:4216633-4217888 GCF_000181295.1 Otolemur garnettii
CCCTCCCACCTTTCTGAGTCTCCAGTGACTATTAGGTCCTCCTCTATGTCCATGTGCACACATTATTTAGTTTCCACCTATAATTGAAAACTTAACAGTATTTGATTTCCTATTTCTGATTTGTTTTACTTAAAATAATAACTGCAGGTTCCATCCATATTAGTACAGGAGACATGATTTCATTTTTTTATGATTGAATATTTCATTATTCATACATATAAATATATCATATTTTCTTTACCCAGTCCGTGGATGGATGATCTTTACTATTGTGTATAGTGCTGTGATGCGCACACGTACCACATTTTCACAGCGTACAGCAGGTACACAATAGTGACAGAATGGTTTGGTCTACTGAGACTCTCGCTGGTGGTTAATGCATAGGATGTCCCTAAAAACAAAACAACTAAAATATTCTTTTATCGTCATAACAGAAAAAAATTGAGGCCCAGTGGCCAGAAAGTCAATTTAAATTGTCAGAGCAATAGCTCCTTCTTGGGTGTCCATTTCTAAGTCACTTCACAGATGGCAGTGTTTGTTATTGAGGAGAATATTAAATCTCCTGAAAGGTTCAGCTTCCTATCACACAATATAGTATTTTCTTTGAACCACTGATGAAGCAAGGGTGTAGGAAACAAAGAATGAACTTTTATTATTATTCCTCATGACGTACTTGAAAATTTTGTTTTTATCTTATAATTTTGGAATTTATTGAATTAGTGGTCATAGCTCCCAAGAAAGTAATCTGTCTTTATACAATTAAATATTTAGATGAATAACTGGCTTCTTTGGGATCTCATACAATTGTTTCTGTAGGCAACTATATTATTATATTGATTAGAAGGTTAATTGGGTTGCTATTATACAATGGTGACAAGGAAGACTTTTTTTGGGGGGGAGAGGTGATTCTCTGAGATTTGACTTAGTTTTTCCATGTCTATGAAGGTAGTTAAAGGAAAATTATAATCACCAAAAAGGCAGGACCACTGAGTACACTGATTCTTAAGGAGTGAAAATTCTGATCACTCAAATAAGTAAAAATTCCACCCACTGAAGCTGTGGCTAAGAATAAAAACAGCATGGAATCCATGAAAGCAACATGGAAATAATAGTGTTATGTTCCTTTATTGTTTTCTACAAAAATTAACTTTATAACTTAGCTATTAGATTAAGAAATATTAAAATTACACTAGATTTCAATTTGAAGACTAGTTTAACATTACCTGAAATTGGGTAGTATAACTTAAACTGTGTA
>NW_003852480.1:4218236-4225421 GCF_000181295.1 Otolemur garnettii
CTTCCTTAGAAATACCAGTAACATTGGGTATCATTCTGTCCTCAGAGATTTGAGTCCATCTGTTTAGGGTACCTCATTTTTGACTAGTGACAAAGAATGAGTAAATGAGCACCAACCGGCAAGTCGTGCCTGGGTAATACTGACCTATAGATAACTTTTGGTTTTTGTCCTTGATTAAAAAGAACATGGATACCTAACTTCCTGTTCCCTTCTTTGTTCTTTTCTTTGAATTGGGTTTATGGATACTCATTTGTTTCCCACACCCTGGGTGAAACAGGCTTAACAATCACATAAAACATCAGCACTAGCCAGTCTTTAAAATGATCCCAAATAATACTGGCCAAGGGACAAGAGACAATTTGCACTTGGTATGGTTTCCTACCACATTGTGACAGAATTGGCTTGTGTGGCTAATAGAATGTGGTAAAAAGTTGATGACACATGACTTATGAAAGCTCACTGTAGTTTTTTCCTTTTTCTCTGGAAAATGGCTCATTCTGGGGGCAGTCAGCTGCTATGCTATGTGCTGCTCTGTAGAGAGGTTTACTCAGTAAGGCCCAGAGGTTTATGGCCAACACTGAACAAGGAAGCAAGGCCTTCTGCCAACAGCCATGTGAAAGATCATCTTGGAAAGGGACCTGCCAGCCCCAGTCAAGCCTTCAGATAATTTTGGCCCCACCAGCACCTTCACTGTAACCTCATGGGATACCTTTAGGTAGTGCTAACATGCCAAGTTGGTTCCTGGCTTCCTGACCTTCAGAGACTGTACAACAGAATAAATAGTTCCTTTTTATAAGATGCTATTTATTGGGTTAATCTGTTACACAGCACTAAGTATAATAGACAGCATTCCATCTATCTTACAAAATTGAATTTTATTATCAGAGTATAATAAAACTCTTTACTCTTTGTCCAGTAAATAAAATAGTACTGCACTGTATGTGTGGGGTTTGAGAATGTAAAGCAATTATCTTTGCTTTAAATCTGTCTTTATTGCACTTCATAATTACTCTGAGGAGGAATATTTACAGGAGTAGATCCAAAGAGAAGGAACCTTCTAAAATCCTTAATTATTTTGGTATGTGTTAAAAACATGAAGCATATATTATGTCCAGCTTTCTAAAACTAATAGCAACAGCTTGTTTCTATTTATTTGAGCACTGAAAATGAGGCTGAACTTAGTTAGAATGAAAAAAATGCAACTACGAGCATATGGTGCTCTAGGGCCTAGAATCTTCCCTCCCACATTTTTTTTGTTCTGCTAGTCTGTAATTTCTTACAAATCTTAATTTCAATGTTAATATTACATTTCATAAATTCTAAGTGATTCACTCTAAGTTTCTTAATTTTAAATTATATTTTAGTTACTTACATTCATCTTCAAGATTTACACAAATTTACTGTCTCCTTTTTTTGAAAAAAAGTATAGCTTTCTTTATTGTAAGAAACCATACTGAATTCTCATTTCTCAGCTTAAGTTTCTTTGTGTTGTTTTGTTTGTTTGTTTTCAGGTTAATATAAGGGTATAAACAACCAGATTACAGTATTTCAGTTTGTTTTATGAAGTCACACCCCAAAAGTGTGCCATATGTCACTACATTGTGCCCATTAATTGGGAGCATACCTATCCCCCTCCCTTCTTTCCTCTCCTTTTCCCCTTGTTCCCCCTTCCCCCAACTTGAATTGAAATGAGTTTTTCTCCTTTGTGGGTGTGAATTAGATATTCTACAGGCTTCATATTAGTATTGAGTACATTGGATATTTGCTTTTCCATTCTTGTAATATTTTACTACAGTGGTTCTCAACCTGTGGGTTGTGACCCACAGGAAGTGTATTAAAGGGCCATGGCATTAGGAAGGTTGAGAACCACTGCTTTACTAAGAAGAATGTGTTTCAACTCCATTCAGGTGAATACAAAAGTTGTAAAGTCTCCATCTTTTTAATGACAGAATAGTACTCTATAGTATACATATACCACAATTTGTTGATGCATTCCTAAGCTGATGGGCATTTAGATTGCTTCCACGTCTTGGTGATGGAAAATTGACTGTGACAAACAATCTAGTGTGAATGTTTTCATAATAAAATGATTTTTTTCTTCTAGATAGATGCCTTGTAGTGGGATTACAGGGCCAAATATGAGTTCTTTGAGAGTTGCCCATACTTTCCCAAGAGCCTGTATTAATTTGCAGTCCCACCAACAATGTAAAAGTTTTCCCTTCTCTCAACATTCACACTAGCATCTGCAACTTTGGGACTTCGTAATATGAGGGGATTAGGTGATATCTCAGGGTGGTTTTGACTTGCATTTCTGTGATGATTAGGGATGATGGGCATTTTTTCATGTCTTTTATCCATCTGTTTGTCTTCCTAAGAAAAGGTTCTTTTCATGTCTCTTGCCCCATGATAGATGGGATTGTTTGCTCTTTTTCTGTTGATTAATTTGAGTTCTTTGTAGATTCTAGGTATCAAACCTTGGTCAGATTTATAACATGCAAATATTTTTTTCCCATTCTAAAGGTTGTCTATTTGCTTTGATTGTTATGTCCTTAGCTTGCAGAAGCTTTTCATTTTTATTAAGGCCCGTTTTAAAACATTTGTTATTGTTGCAATTGTCACTGAATTCTTCACAAAATCTTTCCCATGCAGACATCCTCAAGAGATTATTTTACATGCTTTCTTCTAGGATTTTAATGTTTCATGTCTTAGATTTAAATATGTACATTTTAACAATGTTGATTCTTCCCAGCCAGGAACATGATATAGTTTTCTAATTGTTAATGCCTTCAGTTATATCTTTTCTTAGTGGTCCCTAATATTCTTTGTAGAGATTCTTAACCTCTTTTGTTAGGTATATTCCTAGAAATTTAATTTTCTTTGAAGCTACTATGAGGGGAACTGTGTCTTTGATTAGCTTCTTAACTTGACCATTTTTGGCATATACAAAGACTACTGATTTGTGAACATTGATTTTATACCCTGAGATGTTACTGTATTTCTTGATAACTTCCGGGAGTCTTGTGGTTGAATCTCTGGGCTTCTCTAAGAATAAGATGATATCATCAGTGAAGAGTAAGAGTTTGACCTCCTCTGCGCCCTTTATATCTTTCTCTTGACTGATTGTATTGGCTAGAATTTCCAGAATTATGTCCAAAACTGGTGGCAATAGAGGACATCCCTGTCTTGTTCCTGTTCTAAGTGGAAAAGCTTTCAATTTTACTCCATTCACTTGACATTAGCTGTGAGTTTGTCATAGAAGGCTTCGATCAGTTTAAGAAATGTGCCAGCCATGCCTATATTTTTAAGTGTTTTTGTTAGAAAGGATGCTGAATTTTATCAAACGCTTTTTCTGCATCTATTGGGAGGATCATATGGTCTTTGTTTTTGTGTCTATTGATATGATGAATTACATTTATGGTCTTGTGTATGTTAAACCAGCATTGCATCCCTGGAGTGAAGCCCATTTGATAGTGATGCATAATTTTTTAATGTACAGCTGTAATCTGTTGCCTAAGATTTTATTGAGTACTTTTGCATCAATTTTCATTAGTGAAAATTGTTCTCTTTTTAGTTGGGTCTTTTCCTGGTTTGGATATCATGGTGATATTTGCTTCATAGAATGAGCTGGGGAAGGTTCCGTCCTTCTCAACGTTTTGGAATAGTGTCTGCAGTACAGGTATAAGCTGTTCTCTGAAGCTTTAATAGAATTGTGGTGTGAAATCATCTGGTCCAAGGATTTTCTTTGTTGGAAGATTTTTTTATGTCTCTGTGCTCAGTTGCAGAGATCAGGTCTTGTCTTTCTGACATAGTGAACTAAATCAGGGCCTGGTTCCTTTGCCAACATTCTTTTCCCATAGGATTGTGGTCTTAAAATTCTCACCAGATTCCTTAGGAGACACATCACACAGTGCCTCCTGATAACAATTCCCGGCCACTCAGCTCACAACAGTGGATGCCCAAGCTCAGGAGATGCACCAGAAGCAGTTATACACTAGGACCTCATGGATCATTTCTCCCATACAGCCTTCCCACAATGCATTGCCCAGCTAGCAGCCAAGTCAAATGGAGATCCACCCACCTGGAATTTAATTGTTACTAGTTATGGTCACCAAACTGTAACACTGTAGTAAAATTAATAATAAAATGGTTTCAAAAAGTGCTTTCATAACAGGACTTACCGGACGAATTTTAACAAGAATAGAATTTTACCTTGGTTGATTTTATTACAAGTTCCAAAACATGTTCTGTACCTGCTTCCTCTGTGGTGTCTGTGCATAAAAGTAGCAAAATTGATTTTTAATGCATAAATATGTTGTATGAGCCAAGGTTTATTTACTACGCTTCTTATTTTGAGAAAATAATTTTTGCTAAATACTGTAATTAATTAGTAAGCTTACCTTCCATTTATTCAACAGGTATTCACTAAGTTAAATCTCCACATTATCTGCAGCATGGGCAACATTTCTTTAAATTATGGAAAAGGTTCTATTATAAGAGCTTGCATTTCATAGAAGGAATAAGATATGCATCAGAATGACTATGGGCATTACCAGAATTTCAGTACTTAACATAATATATTTTAATGAATTATAGCCCTAAGTTTCATTAGACATGTTCAATAAAACAAATATTGTTAAGAACAAATATATATAAATGTCAACACTTATAATAAATTTAAATTTATTTCACTGAGACATACCCAGTGTTGTGATGTTAAATTGTTGGTAATTAATTAGTTTGACAAAGAAAAAAATTATATTCTCTTCTCTCCACCTCTTTTTCCTATCTGTCAATATTTTTCTCTCCTCTATTTTTGTCTTGGAAATGACTGATGAATCTAAGTCAAGTATGGAAAATCATACATTGTTTGAGAAAGAGAGTTTTAAATTCATAAGACAAATTAATGGAAATCAAGGTTAGATACCATATAACTCAGTTCAAATGACATTCTGTAAGAAAAAACTGTATAAATACAAATGATAAATCAGTGATTTCTACAAGATAAGAATAAGAATCAGGGGTCAGGTAGAAAGGGTCAGAAAGGAATTTTTGAGGTGATGCTCTATATTTTGACTGAGATGGTGGTTTCATGTCTGTATATGTTTATTAAAATTTATAGGACTGTACACGAAAAAAATTCCCAGGATGAGTTATTGTATATATATAACATTATTTGTCTACATATATACACATACAAATAGAGATAGATAGATGGATAAAAATGTTTTAAACAGATTATGATCATATTAATATCTAGAAATGGCCAATTCTGGTATTCCAACCACCATTTTCTCTAAAATATCATAAAGTAGTTTTATAGAAAAATGGAAAGTTATAAAGCAAATGAATGAAATATATATGGTATTTTACTTAGGCTTGTGTTTTATATTCTCAAATGTCAAGAATACTGTTATGCATGAACAGATTGCTGTTCTTAAGCTTCACACCAGAGCAGCTCATCTTTTATTTGCTTAGACAAAACTGAATATGAAGACTGTCCGGAAGAGGAGAGATGAGCCAAATAGCAGCCATGCAGAAAGTCACTGTTCACTTACCAGTTAGATCACATGAGAGGAAATAAGAGAGTAAGATGGAGAGGAGTGCCATATCCATTTTAATAAGCCACTGAAATACTGGCATTTCATGACTTGCCCCATGAATGAATGTGCCTGCACATTGTCATTTCTGAGCCTGACTTCCTAGTTATTCCCTTGTTTATTCCTTGCTGTTTAGCTAATGCTAAAATAAGTTTGTTAATCAAAGTTTTATAGGTTTAAGATATGGTTTAGAATTTTAGAATAAAAAATTTCTAGTAGCTTTCTGGTGTGGATTTCTGGATGCTCTTTTTACTTATCTGTAGGCAATTGAGTTGTCCAAGAATCACTAAACTCTGACAGCTTCCATAAGCTCTACCATTTAAATATGAATTATTACTCTTCCCATATGATCTTCATTGAATCTAAGAAAAAAAAAAACTGGGAAACTGGGAAACAAATCCTAATAATTTTTTTAGTTGTAGGAGTTCACAAATAGGCAATTCAGTGTAAACTGCTCCAGAAATACATTGTTGGGATTGAAGAGTATATATAATTCAGTGTTCTTTGAATGTGTTCCTTTTAGGGAGGTACTTCAATACAGGGAGGATTTTTGAGAGCCAAATGAATCTCAGATATTCAAATGAATATTTGATTTTGTGAACTTGATCAAGTTACTTAACCATTGTCAACTACAATTGCATTATCTGCAAAATTGGGATGAAGACCTATTTCTTAGTATTGTTTTGTGTACTGATAGTAGTAAATATGAAGTACCTAACATAATGAATAGAATAGTATAGATTAGAACATACCTTCTTTTTTAAAAAATGAATTTGCTAGAGCTATGCATATTTCCCTCTGTGAAAAAAAAAACAATTTTTAAAATAACTAAATACATACGTTGGGTAGTAGAATTATTTCTAGAATACTTTCTTGATTATCAAGAATGATTGTGCTTGCTTTAACAAAAGTTTTTCTTCAAGTTCCTCAAAGTATGATGTTGGTGCTTTGATGAGGATCACATAAAATCTATAGATTGGTTTGGGTGGTGTGGACATTTTAATGATTTTGATTCTTCTCAACCATAGGCATGATATCTTCTTCCATTTGTTAATGTCTTCTGCGGTTTCTTTTCTCAAGGTTTCATAGTACTCTTTATAGATTTCCTTTATATCCTCTTTTAAACTTATTCCAAGTTTGTATTATTTTCTTTAGAGCTACTGTAAAAGGTATTGCGTTTTGATTTTATTCTCAGCTTGAGTGATATTGGCATATATGAAGCCTACTGATTTGTGGACCTTGATTTTATATCCCAAGGCATTACTCTATTTCTTGATCACTTCTGAGAGCTTTGTAGTTGAGTCTCTGAGGTTTTCCAAGTATAAGATCATGTCATCTTCCAAAAGTAAGAGTTTGATCTTCTCTGTCCCCATTTGAATAGCCTTGAGCTCCTTCTCTTACCTGATTGCAATGGCTAAGACTTCTAACCCTATGTTGAATAGCAGTAGCAATAGTGGGAATCTGTGTCTAGTTCCAATTCTAAGTGGAAAAGCTTTCAGTTTTATTCCATTCATCATGATATTGGTTGTTTTTTGTAGATGGCCTCTATCAGTTTAAGAAATGTTCCACCTAAGCCTATTTTCTTAAG
>NW_003852480.1:4227184-4228238 GCF_000181295.1 Otolemur garnettii
GGATTGCATGTGAAAACCCCACACTGTACCCCAGAGGCATTTTTTTAAAGACTAAAAAATATTGTATTTTTCTAGGTGGAATCTAATACATTGATATTCCAATGTAAAAAAATGAATACAGAAATTGCCCATTGTATATTAAGAGCATGACTTATAAAAGAAAAGGATATGGAATGTATATCGGTGGATGTATACTATATGGGGGGAAAGACTTCTTTTATTGAGTTCATTTCTGAGGCATCTATAACAAAAAACAAATTAACAAGAACAAAATATAAAAATCTATTTAATAAGAGTTTTATGTGTCAAAAGAGGCTTCAGAAATGAACGCGAAGAAAAAGAGAAACTTGTATATCTTTATGCTTAAGCTTGATGAAGAGAGGACAGTCACTGAGAAGTATGATTGGACAAAGGGGAATGACCTTTGTCAACAAAGAGGGGGGGAATTTAGCAAGGCCTGTTGGTTCATATTGTTCTTTGTGTTCATGTATCTTAAAAGAGAAGGACATTTCCCAGAGTATAGGGACTTCACCAGAATGACCATCTTCTTACTTCAAGTTAAGGTCAGCTAGGTGTTACGACCTGCTTTAGAGGAGGAACTGGGGGAAGGTGACAGTCATCTTTCTGCTCCTGCTATCCTTCTAAATGGCATGGCACCATATTTTGTGGTAGTATTTTGTGTATTTGTGTATTTTGTGGTGGTATTTGTGTCTTGAACACAATACTCAAAAAGTAATCTTTGATTTATACATCATTTGCATGGAGAAAAATACATATTTATATTATTTACATTAAAATGGATACACTATACACTTGAAAGTCTGAAATTATTTTATAAATATATACTATTTATTTTATAATTTTCTCTTTCAATTGACTTTTTTTGTTTAAAAATATAATTTTTTCAGAAAACTTTTCTTTAATTTCCCATCTTAAATAAACAAAATGAAATAAATAAAAATAAAATGAACCAATAAAGGTATATAAGAAAATTTAAATATTTGGAAAACATTGAAATGTATCACTAAGACATTTCATGCAGAGAAAAAGAAGT
>NW_003852480.1:4228996-4230245 GCF_000181295.1 Otolemur garnettii
AGTAGGAGGTGACTGGCAGCCGACTCAGCAAAGCTTCTTCATCTGTATTTATGGCCACTCCCCATTGCTTGTGTGATTACCTGAGCTACCCCTCCTGTCACATCAGCAGTGGCATTAGATTCTTATAGGGGCATGAACCTTATTGTAACTGAGCACATGAAGGATCTAGGCCGCACAACCTTATGAGAATGCCACGCTACCCCCTACCCTGTCCATGTAAAAATTGTCTTCCATGAAACTGTCCCTTGTGCCAAAAAGGTTGGGGACCACTGGTATAAAAGGTTTGTGTCAAAGTTTCATAATATACACTATGCTCATATACATTGTGAAATAAAATATACATTAATATATTTGTTGCTTTCAGGTTCAGAAAAATTGTTAAAAACTTAAATGTTTACCAGTAGAAGAAAGGATAAATAAATCAATGCATAAGTATATAATGTAGAAATTTATAAAAAGTAAGGTACACTTAGATGTGCTTATTGAATAAAGATTACCCAAATAAATGATTAATATGAGAGAATGAATACTGTGGCATTTTTCTATATAAATATACTTGAAGATGTGCATTTATATAAATAGGAGGTAGAGCTCTTTGTTTAGCTTGATTTATTTCACACATGCATACAAATTCCTGAATGGATACACAAGAAACTGTTCTTAGTGGTTATAGATGACTGATTAGGATAACTAATTCTTCATTTTATATAAACCCTTCTATATAATATGACTCAATATTACATAGCGAATAATACTAAGTAACGTCTCTCCTTCCTGTTACTCCTGCCCTCAAGACCATTTAATTTCTTGAGCTGTCAAGACTAATCCAATTATGCTCATTATCCTTGTTTATATCAATAAGCGTAGGAAGCCAAGACTTCCAGGACAACCCTCATTTCTTAGATCCCCATCCCCAAACTCTTCTAATCTTCTCCACTTCTCATTCATTTCCACAGACTAAAATGTTCTAAGCGTGTTACTGCAGCTCACTGTCCGTGATGAAGAAAATCTCCTTTATCTTCTCTAATTGATACTGAAACCTATTTCTCTTATGAATACTGCTTCCGTTGTTACCTGTTACAATGGTAGCTAGAATATTGTCTGTATTTTCCTTGTTTCTAACGTCCATCTCTAGATAATTGTCTTTACCACCTTCCCAAGACATTCAGATCTGAGTCTCTTATCTTAGACTATATCTCTACTGTCCTTGATGCTATCTTACACTGAAGATTTATATTTTTGTTTAAAA
>NW_003852480.1:4230485-4231263 GCF_000181295.1 Otolemur garnettii
CCTCAAATTACCATTTCCCAAATCACTTGCATTAGATTCCTTGGTCTTTCATTATAGTCACTTTCTTTATAACCTTAAACTTCTTTTCTCCTTTATTACTTCATTGTACTCCTTTGTAGAAATGCCAACCCTTATAAAACCCAACTCTGATTAATCTGTAACTGCATAGCTGAATAAGACTGAGAAAAAATACATGCAATCAATGACAGCTTGCTATGGCAATGTTAAATTTGAAGCAACCACCTTAGTAGAACATCTATTGCTGCTTCACATTCTGATGGGACTCTAGTCAAGTCCATTCATTTGCTCACTTATTTTGTAATTTCTCCTTTTGCATTAAACTTATGCTTGGCTTTCTCACTGTATCTTTATTCTTTCTAATGATCTTTCTTTTCATTTTCAAGACGCAGCAATCAGAAAGGAATCATTCTGCCACCACAAAACTCTCAGCACATTATTATATGTACCTGTACAAAATGCCTTACATTCCATAAAGAAGAGTGAATAATTTGGTTGCCCCACCCAGACATTAGATTTTCCGTAGACAATTCCACTTATTTTCAAGTGGGTGCTGATTGGGATAACTCACATTCTACTTTGTATCACTTGTTTCAGAATAAAAAAAATAATAATAGTAGTAGTTGTATGAATATAATGAGGTTTTAATTCTTCAGCTCTGATTCTTTCTAAAATTTCTGATAAGAACAGTCAGACTTTGTTCTTATCATTCTATCAAAAATTGATTTCTGTGTTGCCACATTCAATGATCAGTTCTAAG
>NW_003852480.1:4231976-4242172 GCF_000181295.1 Otolemur garnettii
CCAAATGAGGTAGCAGTTATTTTTATTGCCCATATGTAAAGTAAGGGCACAATGTATGGCCAAATTCCTTAAATTCTTGAAGTCCTAGGAGGCAAGGAAAATACTGCCTTTCTGCAATTGTTATTTATTTATTTTTTTGTTTTGTTTTGGAGCCATAGAATAAACAGAAAGTTTTTCGCTTTGCTTATTGCTGCTTATCTTTTCAACTGGGAATGTAAAGGAAAGTATGAAGAATGGTTTGGGGCTACTGGAGATTAAAGTAAAAGAATAAGATTGAAAGTCCTAGTGAACTGAAACAGACAGGTCGTCTCCTTTTGCATTCAATGTCTACATTCTAGAATGCCTGGGGAAGATACAGGACAAGGCAAATAAACACAAAAGTTATGACAATAAGTAGAATGTGAAGAGAAGGTTAGTTATTTGAATGTTAGTTTTATTTTAAAAAGTGGCTTTATAAGGAACGAATGGCAATAATAAGTCAGAGTCACGAGAAGTAGATTTGGGACCTTCTCCCTCCCCAATTTCCTTTTAAAAAATTCTATACTGGAGTGGCACCTGTGGCTTGATAAAGTAGGGCGCCAGCTCCATACGCTGGAGGTGGCGGGTTCAAACCTAGCCTCAGCCAAAAAAAATAAAATAAAATAAAAAATTCTACACTTCATGCTAGAATCATTTTAATCCTTTTGGATGCCATCTATAGAAGAAAAAAAACATGTTCTCTAAATTATTGAGTGTTTTTAACGAAATAAGTTGGCTTTCATTGATTTTTACCTATTTTTATGCAAAAAGTAAGAATCTATGCCTTAATTGAATCCCATTACATAATATGTTCATGAAATATTTGTGTCAATAAATACTTGTTTATATAACATTAGCTTCCATCTAGATAAACACATAGCTCTAAATGAAAAGACTTGAAAATCAGAAGAAGGTTAGAAAATGGAGATAACTCTAGGGTTTAGATTATGTTGGTGACCAAAATGTATGCTTTACTGAGGATAGATATAATAAAATTGGATATAGCTGACCGAACAACAGAGAGAAAGAGAGGTGCCACTTAATTTTTATTTTAGTAGCCTCAATGTTTTCCTTAAAATTAAAATTCAATGTCGATTCTCAGTAACAACAAGACATCTAGCATACAGATTTCAGATGATATCCAATAATAACACTGTCCAAGAAAACAAATAAGGTCTCCTTGATCATTCTAGCTCTGATGCTCTGATGTAGGAAATAGTCTAGATAAGCCTGTAGTCCAGAAGTAAAGTAATATACACAGGCACGCACTTACACACACTCTAACGTGGATATGTTAAAGGAACATTGGCTCTCAATGGTCAAAGCTTAAAAACTTTTAGCACAAAAATAAAGTAATATTAGTTCATAACCAAAGTTTTAAATAAATATTAAGTGATCCGTACTGATACAAATAATTATTTAAACAAATAAATGAATTTGGAGAATAGGCAAATATCCCATCTAGAATCCTAAACAATTTCTGTAGGTACTTCTCTGCTAAGAAGGTGGAGCCCTTCTTAAGGGTAGAGTAGACTGCTCATCATGATTTTTTCCAAAGAGCATAGTGTAACAATAGAGGGAAAATAACTTTATAATGGATAAACATCAAAAACATGACTTTATTCTGGTGATCAAGGTTAACATCAACATTGATATCATATTGATAGTATCTACCCTTGTGATGATGTTAATGAACACGGCATTTTTCTCTGTGCAATTTCTTTACTCAAAACATGTAATTCCATTCTAATTATTACGAAAATATTGTACAGAATGAAATTAAGAGATTTTGGCAAAATAACTGATTAGTATCTCTCAAAACTGCCAAGGTCATCAAAGGTAATGAAAGCCTAAGAAATTATCAGAATCAAGAGGAGCTTAAGGAGACCTGATTATTAAAAGTAATATGAATTAGTTAATCAACTGTGGTATATGTATACATAGAATACTCTGTACCCATAAAAACATGAAGACTTTACATCTTTTGTATTAACCTGGATAGAGTTGGAGAATACTCTCTGTTGTAAGGTATCACAAGAATGAAAAAGCAAGTTTCCAATGTACTCAATACTAATATGAAGCCAGAAGTAATACATTCCCATACAAGCGAAAAACACAATTTAATTCAAGTTGGGGGGAGTGGGAAGGAGGGAAAGGGGAAGGGGAAGTGGAGGGGTCTGCTGTGCTCTCACCTAATGGGCACAATATAAGGGCATATAGCACAGCTCCTGGGTGTGGACCCAACTACAACAGGAACTTCACCTAACAAATGCAAACATTGTAACCTAATTGTTTGTACCTTCACATTAATCTGAAATTTAAAAAGTAATATGAAGCTCTAGATAGCATCTCAGAATAGTAAACAGATACAAACCAAGGATATGAATAAAGCATGGGTGTTAGTTAATAAGAATCTAACAGTATTGATTCACTAGTTGTGGCAAGTGCACTGCCTTAGTGTAAAATTTTAACACGAAGAATGTACATGGGAGCACTTGGTTCTATCTTTACAATTTTTCAGCACCTTTAAGACCATACAAAAATAAAACACTGGATTTAAAAAATAAATTTAAAATTCATTTATACATGAAAGAGTTTTAAAAATGTGTTGTGTACAACATGAAAACACTGGGCTTATTGCCCAGACTGCTTAGCTTACCACATATTTCTAAAATCCCTCTCAACGGTTTGAAGCACCTTCCATGGACCACTAAAAATTCATAGGAAACGATTAGGAATCCAATGACTCAAAAAAAAAAAGGATTATTCTCGAGATTCATAAATTGAGCGTCTGATGATGTCCAAATTCTGGTAGGGAAAAAAATCATGGATTTCGGCACTTGTTCCCGTTTCCTTCTCAGAGTGAACACACACATACATTGATGTTGTGCTGGCACAGAGAAGCAGTTTGGTAATTGGGATCTGGCCTTCTTAATCCTAATTTGGATAATAAACACTACATCAGGTACTTGGGCACGCACAAGAAAAGAAAATGGTAAGTGGGGAAGACAAAGGTAAGGTAATATATCTTATAGAACTCCTCCGCCTCATAGGTGGTTAATATTTTCTTGTTTTAAAAAGTTGAATAAGATTTGTGTTTCTCTCATTTCCCCAAATAATAAGGCCATATATATTGCTTCTATGATTAAAAAAAAATAAGTTAAATATAGTACTGGAGGCATCTATGTTTGAACACTCCATCTTATAAGATGTGCAAATAGCTCCCCTAACTCTATTTTAGTTGGGAGTATTATTCTTTACTCTAGAATATATTCTGTACCATTAAAGATGCATATTTCTCTTTAAGGGAACATAACAAGATTCTGTTTTGATAGCAAAACAAAAAACCTGAACTCTATAAAGTATTTTGTAAATCTAATGTGGGCTGACTGTTTAATAATACATCAGCGAATTCTATCTATTAGCAGAATTTGGCTTGCCAATGACATGGAAGTGTGATATAACATTAGCAAAGACTTTTGGAGATCATTCTTGTTTTGGATAACTTTGTGAGTAGAGAGCTGCTGAAGCTTCAGTCTGCATTTGGAGATGATATTTTGCTTTTCCATATAGGAATAAATACAATTTTTTTTTCTGACTGCTTTAGCATTGGTATGTTCTTTTAAATTTAAGATGTTCTCAAATCAAACAAGCATCTAAACAGCAGTAAAATTCAACCATAAAAAAATGAATTCCCTGACTGACAAAAATGAAGCAACTGTGACATCTGAAGGGAACACATGTCCTTAGATCACTGATGACTTTCACTTCAAAATGCAGATTTCTCGGTGTCATGATAAATCTAACTAAAGTGAATTATCACTCACAGGGTGTTTCCTTAGTGTCATTCTCTACGTTATGCCAGTTTCCTTTATTTTTCTTTTAATAAAATGGATCATCAAAGGACTGACTCAGGAAGAAATAAAAAGAAAGCACTAATATTTTCATGGGTTTTTAAAGCAGACTTAGACTTTGATCATTTTTCATTAGATCAAAGAGCATTTGGTACTCTTTGAAGGGAACTGAACTGTAGTAACTATCAAAATTGATTCCCAACTTCATTATGACAAAATGAAAGGAAAAAAATCTACTTTCACTGTGCATCAAATGCATTTATATAAAACAAGCACAGATATATATATATGTATGTGTGTGTGTGTGTGTATGTGTGCAAGTTTCATATATATATAGTACACATATATATTTAATCACTACTCTTGGGTAAAGAGATATATGTAATTAAAAATAGAAAAAGTCAAAGATAATTAAAATTAAACAAGGTAGTATTCATTTTTCTATGAATATTTTTCTAAATTATTTTTATTTATTTATATTTTTTGAGACAGAATCTCATTTTGTTGCCTTCTTTACTTTAGAGTGCTATGGGTGTCATCACAGTTCACAGCAACCTCAACCTTTTGGGCTTAAGCAATTCTGTGGCCTCAGCTTCCAAAGTAGCTGGGACTACTGGAGCCCACCACACCCCCTGGCTGGTTTTAGAGATAAGGTCACACTCTGACTCAGGCTGATCTCCAACCTGAGAGCTCAGGCAATTCACCCAGCTTGGCCTCCGAGAGTGCTAGGATTATAGGTGTGAGCCACTGTGCCTAGCCTTCTATGAATATTTTTAAAATAAGTTGTGTCAATGCCTCAAAAATCTAATTAATAGAAAATAACTCTCCTGGCAATAATTTATCCCAATATTTTTCTTAAATAATCATTAAACTATAATAATAATATATATTAAATATAATTATCTTAAACTTAAAACTTAAATTTAAAATGTAAAGATCTGACCCATGAGGCAGATCATTAAATATAAATTTCCTCAGTTCTGAAGCACTTCCTAGAATAAAAACGGGTACAATAGAGCAGAAAAAAATAGGTTAATGTCCAATGATATCTAAAATTTAGTTACCTTTCAAATATTTTTTCACCTATGCAAATATTTTGACATTTTAGCTACTAAACATGGAAGTCTGTGTTATTTTAATTTAGTGTTTAGTTATTTCTCTTAGTTTGATAAATGCTGTGAAGTATTACACATAAGTGCAACTTGAGTTCTTAAAGCTTATAATATAAAGCTGAATGTATTTTATTTGTCTACTATGTCAAGAAAGTATACATCATATGGAATCCTCAGGTTAAAAAGTGAAACAAGGCAAATGGATCATTTATTACCACAATTTCATATGCCCTTATCATTAGAAACACATGAATATTTGTGGCCATATTAAAATGTTCTAAGCGATTGATTCAAAACAATTTAGATATTAGAAATAGTCTGTTAGGCATGGCATTATCAGTGATGGTCCATCACAGGGGATTTTGCTTCTGCGGATATTTACTAGTAAATATATTCACTGGAACTATTTTGTCCCAGTGCATTATAATTCAGTGTTATTGCTTTCGTAGAGACCCTCCTAACAGTACATTTGCAATATAGTATGTATGTACGTAATATAGTGCAGTATATACGTGATACTATATATACAATAAAGTACACATGTGTGTATATATATATTGTGTGTGTGTTGTTAAAGATTCACACTTGTCTTTTTCTCCTCTTCTGTCAATTTTGACCCTGTTAATTCAGAATGAATTTAATACTAATTGGATGGTGAAAATGATGTTATCTTTTTCTTTGCTTAGCTAATTTATTAAAAGGGAATGTAGACGTTTTCATGATTATTATTTTTTTAAATGATTTTTATTATTGCCTTTAACATTTTTTAGGGTGATTAAAAAACTGTTTTAAATTCCTATCTTTTAGGAAAAAAGCCTATTTAGCCCATTTTTTTTCATATCTCAGTATTATTTTTGTTGTAGGGTTTCTTAGTGTCTTTTCATCACTATGTATTAGTTCTACAAGTTAATAACAGAGGATAATAAACTGTATGAGGACACATTAAGTTCATTAAAATGATTAAGTTAATGTTTATGCCTTAGAAATTTCTATTCCCATAATAGAAATAAAAATATGCATAAAGAGACAATTTTGTTTCAGAGACAGTTTGTCAAAATTTTTAGAGGCGAATACAAGTAAAACAATAATCACGAATGAAGTTATAATCCAAAATTCAAACAGTAACAGGGTTGACCAGTAACAAGTGTTGACAAAGATATGAAGAAACTAGAACATGTCACATTTTGGAGAATGTGAAATGGTACAACTACCCTCACGTACGGTGCATATTGCCAGGGTACACATCAAACCTATTAAGAGTAGAGAATAAATGTCTTAACAAACAAGTAAGTGAGGTGAAGACGATGGTAACCAGTTTGATGTAAGCTTTCCAAATTGTACATAAAATCAGCACATTTTACTGCATAAATGCATTAATGTACACAGTTATGAACTAATAGAAAATTGTTAAGAGAAAAAAACAAGAAAATAGCTCGGAAATTTTGCAAACTGTGAAACATAGAGTTACTATATGACCCAATAATTTCAGGGTTAATAGTACACACGAGAAAGGAACATATCCCTACCTAAGACTTGTCCATGAATGTTCACAGTGTGAGTTAGAGTAGCTCCAAACTAGAAGAAACCAAAATGGTCATCAACTGAGGACTGACTAAACCAACTGTTGTATATCCTCACCATGTATTATAATTCGTCAATAAATGGAGGGCTACAACATGGACATTATTCGATATTGTGATAAGTAAAAGAAATCACAAAGGATCACTACTACATGATTCCATTTACATAAATGGTCCAAAATAGGCAAATAGTTAGACATAAAGTAGGTTGATATTTGCCTAAAGCTAGAGGATAGGGATATGGAAGGCAATTGGAAGTGAATGCTAAAGTCTATTTGGTTTCCTTTTGAAGTGGTGAGAATGTTTTAAAATTAGACTGTGTGGTTACACAAGCTTTTGTAGTTGTCTTGTGGATGTCGGGATTAACCTCCCATGTAAAGTTGGCTTCTATGTCAAGCAATGATGCCACACACACACCAGGAGGATGTGAAAAGGTTGATTACCCACATTATGGGACTCTCCAGGGGGAGCAGGGCTGCTGTAAGCTGTTCTAGGTGACAAAAGTGAAGACAGAGGAGTGGCTTTGCTTTTTATTGTGAACAGGAGGTGAGTGAGGGTCTTCATTGCGAGCCAGGGTTTGTATGGTTTGTGCAATAAACTAGTGCTAAGGGAGAGGAGGGGAGGGATTTCTTACTGCTTTATCCAGAGATGGGGCAAAATGGGAGGGGGCGGGGCAGGTACAATAGCTATAAAAAGCTTTACCGTGAAACATCCGAAATGGAATTTTCCTCAGTATTATCCACATCTCTGTAAATATGCAAAAACCACTAAATTATACATTTTAAATAAGTGAATTTAGGATATATGTATTTATTCATCTCAATAAAGCTATTAAATATCAAAAAACTTACAAACAAAACATGTTTGTTAAAATACAGCGCAACAGAAACTTTTTACATGGCTGATAGGACTATAAAGTGATAAAACTACTTTGGAAAAAAGTTTTGGACTTTTTTCACTTATTTCACTATGAATATAAATTACCATTACAGCAAGCAAGTCTCCTTGTAGGTTTCTTAATCCGAGAGGAACAAATGTATTTTACTATCAAAAGCTCATGCACTGGAGCTTTATTCATAACAAGCTAAAAGTTCAAATGACCCATCAACAAAGGAATGGGTACCCACACGACGTGGGATGCCACGCAGCAGTAAAGGAACAGAACACTGCTGCCTGCAGCAACATGGGAGAATATCAGGGATGCTAAGTCGTCTGAAAAGAGCAGACACAGAGGACTCGTATGATTCAATTTCCTTTACAGTCTTGACCTGACAAACTAAAGAGGAGAAAAAAGAGATGTCTCTACGACAGAGATGGACCAGTTAGGGCCACAAGGAAGATTCTCTATACTGGAAATGTTGCCAGGACTTTGGCTTAAAGAAGTGTTTTTATTTGTCAACATTACAGTTTCAAAATGCCAAATTCAATGTTCATTTATTTTTACCTCAAAGGCATCTACAAAATACCAAAAATTAAGTGGGGGACGATGGAGTTAGGGTAGATATTGATGAATTAAAAATCACGGACTATTGAAGTGCTGGAATTCTGTTATGGGCGTGTGAGGTTTTGTTCGCTCTGTGGTTACTTTATATATGCTTACAATTTTTCATAACCAAAACATTTACTTTGTTAAGCCATTCATAGGGCAAGAATGGTGACAGTGCTTGAGAAATCATAGAGAGCCATATCACAGATAGGTTTTGTTATGTTTTTGCTGAGAATGGATAATTCTATCTAATTAGAGTTTTATTATTACAGGATTAAACTACAAATGGGTTTAAAGATTTGATGGGGGGAGCTCATTGTGATAATTCCAAATGAGATATATACCTAAAAATAACTTATGTTTTTGAAAAGACAGAATTATTCTAAACACAAGATGTACAGTCATGGCATGTCTAAAATATTGCACATTTTAAAACATTTCTTTAATATGTGTTGCTATTTTTATTTGCATAAACATGCAGAATGCCTAAGATTTCAGTTTTTAATGCATAAACTATATGTATTATATGTATACATAAGAATACATGAAATGCCATAGATTTAAAATATCAAATGTTTTACTCATGTACATATTTAGAGATTCATGCCTTTAGGGATTGGCAAAAATACAACTCATGATATATTTTTGCTCATTCTGTTTGAAAGAGGCTAAGTGCATTATTCAGGACTGCAGTATAAACACATTGCATATTTAAGGCTTGTTCTGAATTTCTAATTCCCAGGTCAATTCTTTACTAAAATGCATTCTCTTGTTTCATGTCAAAAGGTAGAAATAATATTTGAAAAGTCAATATCAGGCCTCACAGGAAGCTGTAAAGGAATGGTTGCTTTAGAAAACATAACCTTTTGTAAATTCAGATATTTTACTGTATGAGTCCATCTATTTTCTTCAAAAGTCACATTAAGATGAAGTTGACTATAGTATAGATGTCAACATGTTTCTAAAGTATATTGACGAAGTGTATATGCATATAAATGTACATATATATACTTATAATACATATTATTGTAATTGTTATTTTTCAAGAATTAGTGGTCAAATGAGGAATATGAGATGAAAAGAGCAAATTATTTAGACTTAGAAGTAACCTTCAATTCTTCCTCAGATAGATAATCCATCAAAATAATCAATGCAAATTTTCATATTTTTTCATTTCAAGCAGGTTGGTAAATTGAATCACAATAGTGTTTGACCTTCATTTCAAAATACATGGAGGTCAGACAGTATAGCTGAATCACTAGGTTATGACAAAACTGAGATGAGCAACATTTGTAAATAGGGCCTCAGAGTTACTGAATTTTCTCCAAACTTATAGAAACCCCACAAAACCTGCATGGGTCAGAATCAGGATAATCCTCCCATGTTCTGCATTTTCTATTAATCTTAAGGTGAAGCCAATGAAATGATGACTCATCTCCACAGGGCTTTGTAAGCGTCTCTTATGACTTCATTCCTCACCTCTTTCCAACTCTCACTATTTTAATTTTACTGTCTATAAGTCACAGTCTATCATCAGCAAAATATCACACCATTTTTAACCTCGTGTTAACCTATCAAGCTATGTTCTTGTTTGGAAAATCCTAGACCCTGATCAATTCCAGGCTCCTGCTCTTGCACTGTCTGCATGGCTGCCGCACGTTCTCATCGGCAAACAAACATTCTCCTATTTACTCCAAAAAATATTGTACAAAACCCACTCTACAAATTGCTTCCCTCCTAGGTATTAACTTAGGAACCTGTTCCCTTAGTAGTAGAGGTTCTTGAAAGGGTCGTCTAAGCTTATTTTCTCTAACTCTTCATCAGCCATTCCTTACTGAGCTGTTACAGGCGGGTCCCTCCCCAGCTATTATCTGGTATGAAATTCAGTGGTGAATTTTTAGTTCTCATCTTGATTTATTTTCATTAATCGACAAAATTAAGCTTTTCCTTTTTCTTGAAACGTTTCTTTCCTGTGGCTGTTGGGAAACTACTTTCTCTCAGTTTCCTTACCATAATGGCTGCTCCTTCTTGATTTTTTTTTGCTGACTTGGCTTCGTATCTCTGACGTGTCTGAACTTGAGAGAGCAGATGTTCTCTCCTCTCTGTTCATTCACACCTTTGGAGTTTCCATCTCATCCTTTGGCTT
>NW_003852480.1:4242514-4243151 GCF_000181295.1 Otolemur garnettii
ATTAAAACAAAAATTCTTAATTTACACTCCCCCACACTTCTTTCTTCTCTGAACTATAAACCGTTCTGAATGCAGCAGAAAATGTGAAGAGTCTAAGCAGGTCACACCACCTCTGGGTTCAAATCTGCCCAACGGCATCTTATTTCATTCAAAGTAAAAGCCAACATTTGTAGTTTTGGTATTTTGTTATGTGGGCTACTCTTACTAGAGTTAGATGATATCTCGAAGTGGTTTTGATTTGACTCTTGTGTTTACACGGATAGAGCTGGAACATATTCTTCTTAGTAAAGTATCTCAGGAATGAAAGAAAAAGTATCCAATGTACTCAGTACCACTATGAAACCAATATATAATCACCACACTTCATCCTACCAAGATGAAGGAGGGAAGAGGAGGAAAAGAGGAGGGGGTAAGGTGGGTGGAGGGAAGGTAATTGGTGGGACCTCACCTAGGCTGTATATTGCAAGGGTACATATCAAATCTATTAAGAATGGAGTAAAAATGTCTTAACATAATAATTAAGTAAGGTGAAGGCTACGTTAACCAGTTTGATGTAAGAGTTCCCAATCGTATATAAAATCAGCACATTGTACCACATAAATGCATTAATGTATACAGTTATGATTGAATTAAAAAA
>NW_003852480.1:4243266-4244751 GCF_000181295.1 Otolemur garnettii
GCTCTGTGTAACATGGCAAAGCTTCCCTTTGTTCCCTATTCACACTCTTTGCATTTATTTTCTGCATAATATTTGTTATTAACATATTATATGTTTACTTATTTATTTTTGATAACTTTTTCTGGGATCAGAAGTAAACTAATTGAGAGCTTTCTTTTATTCATTACTGAATCCCTTGCACGTCTCACAGTGCACAACCCTCAGTAACACACAATAATTACTTGTACTATAAATGTGTGATGCATTAGCTCAGGGTTACAATGTTTGAATAATATAACTGAAGACGAGAGAAAATGATGAAGATGAAAAATAAGGGTCATGGGAAAGCAAGAGAATGTCAAGATCAACAGAGAATTCTTAAAATATCATGATTAAATGCAAGTGGAAGTTTTAGAATCTGAAAACCTAGTTTCAAATTGCAGCTTTGCCACTGAAGAGATATATGCCCTTGAACAAATGGCTTAAATTATTTGTGCCTCAAGTTCCATATTTGATAAATAGGACTAGTTTCTATCTCATATAGTATTATGAGTTTTAAATGCAAAAATGGTTTAAAAATGTAGAACAACATGGTGGCAGATATTAAGTGGTAGCTGCAAAACACTAATATCAAAATAAATCTGAAGTCAAATCACAAAAATTTCACATTTTGAAAGTTTTTCCAGGGTTAGTCTTGTCTTTTGAAAGGTAGGGGATCTTTCTGTTGTCCTTACAACTTTCAGGACTATAGTAACATGAAAGTTCGTATTATGAGTGAAATAAAATTTAATGAGCTAGTTAAACTATAATGTCATTATAGAGAGAGCAAAGCATGTGTATAAGTATGCACGCATGTCACAGAGAGATTTCTAACAATCCCAGTATTTCACTTAACCTCTTAGAGATTTAGTTGTCTTATTGTGCTATAATAAGGATGTAGCATTGTAAGGCTTCTGGGAAGCATTTTAGTTTTCCATTTTTGTGTAATGAATTATTACACATATAGCGTGTCAAAGCAACAAAATTACATTATCACATAGTTTCTGTGGATCAGAACTCTAGGCACAGAATGGGTTTGTGCTGGCAGGGGTTGGGATTTTCGTTTGAACCTTGGCTTTCTTTTCCAAGCTTATTCAGGGTTTTGACAGAATCAGATTTTTTGTGGTTATTGTATTGAGGTGTTTCTTTTCCTGTTAGGCCATCAACTGGGGCTCACTCTCATCTCCTAGAACTTACCCTCAGGTTCTAGCCTCATAGATCCCTGCATAGGCAGTTTACATGACTTCTTGATTTTACCTAACCCAACCAGAGATGTTGGTGCTTTTTATCTCTTTTAAGAGCTCAGCTGGGTGGGTCACACCTAAAATCATCTTGTTTAATTAATTCAAATTCAACTTATTAGGGACCTTTACTACAGCTACTACAATCTACACAATCATGGAAGTGAATCCCATCACATTTTTAGGTCCTGTTTGCACTGAAAGGAATGGGATTACAGAAAAAACA
>NW_003852480.1:4245832-4247079 GCF_000181295.1 Otolemur garnettii
ATCAGCACTTTGTTGAACATTCTTAACAACTCATTAACATTGTATAAGTTCCCACCAACAGTTTTTTTGTTTTAATTTTTAATAGTAGCCATTTTGATTGGTATAACGTGATATCTCAATGTGGTTTTAATTTGTATTCCTGTGATGATTCGTGATGATGAGCATTTTTTATTTGTCTATGGGTCATTTGTATGTTTCCTTTTGAAAAGTATCCATTCATGTTCTTTGCCCACTTTTTAATGGCAGAATAAGAAATTACTTAATAGGCATAATTGCATACTTTTTGGGTGATAGTTACACTAAAATCCCAGAGTTCATCTCTAACCTATATATCTATGTAGTTAAATTTAAGGGGTACAAGTGCACAGACACTAAATACCCAGAATTCATCTCTATCCACTATATAGATATATTAATATATACCCAAAACATAGGTATGTTGGATAGAGATGAATTCTGGGCTTTTAGTGTCTGTGCACTTGTACCCCTTAAATTTATAAAATTGTATGATAATTTTATCAAATGTATACAAATGTGTGATAAAATCTGATAACTGCATAAAAGCACTTAGAGGTAGATTGTCAGTAATGTACACAAGTCAGTGTTAAAATAAGACAACTATGATATAAGGTAAAAAAATATTTTTTGAAAAGGCCATTTGTAAAGATTACGAAGTAAACAAACCAATCTATATGGACAACACATTCCATTTGGGTGATAGAGAATACTGTGTTCTTAGTAGAATAATGCATCAGATCAAGGAGCAATCTTCCCACATGTGGGTAATGACCTACCTAAACCTCTGTGCACCAGCCCAACCCTGGCCACAAACTTCCCACTTCTGCTTTTAGGGTTATGTTACCACATCTAGGATAAATCACTTGTCAAGTCTATTTCTTGTTTAAATTTATATATATATATATAATTATATATATATGTTTTAATTTTAGATGAACTTGGTGATTGCTCTGGTAACAATTAGTTTTCATAATGTTCTCTACCTAAACTTGTGAATGTATGAGTGGATTCTTGCATATAACTTCCATCCTTCCTCTTAAGAACTAGAGATACTCACCAGACATAAATAGTGAATACCTGTTTACCTGAAATTTTGTGACCCCTTTTCAGTATATCCTACCAAATACTCTCACACTGCCTTTTGTGAGGCCACCAATGCTGACCAAAATCAGAAATGTGAGTGTAATTCCCAAATGCTACGCTTCCTTCCATTATGTGTCAGTAGATTT
>NW_003852480.1:4247105-4262727 GCF_000181295.1 Otolemur garnettii
AGTAGCCCAGTCTCAAACCCAAATATTTCATACATGATAGTGATCAATTAGTAAAATGCCCATGGACTGTAATTCTATTAAAAAATAAGTCTGAAAGAACCACAGAACCCAATAGGAAGTCACCCCTTTCTTGTTATGTAGGCTTGCTTCTTGGCTCATTTTAAGTTGTATAATAATGCATGTCCCTCAGAACTATTAACTTACATATTTTACTTGATGACATACCCAATAAAAGCCCACAGATATTTTAGATTTTCTTAAATTGCAATTATCAGCAAGAATTTTTTGTAGAATTTAAACCAAAACTATGAACTGCTTCAAAAGATAGTACCTTCACCACATACTACTGCCCGTGCATTAATAAGTTGTCATTTTATAACCTTTAAAAAAAGGCTATTTTGTCAATTTTCTTGAAAAATAATACTCTTATAAATATAATTGTAAAAAAGTATGGAGTGAAATGCTTTATAAAACGTATTTAACATTTTTTTAATTGAACAAAAGTAAGCAAAAATTACTGCAAATCCAGACGTCCACCTTGATCCTCTGTCCATTCTCTACCCATTGGCTAAAGAGAACCACAATCCTATTTCTAAGACTGCAATTCTATTTCTAGCATTTGAAATTTATGCAGCTGGAGTTATGTGGAAGACACTCTTTTTTTTTTTGCCATTTTTGGCCGGGGCTGGGTTTGAACTCACCACCTCCAGTATATGGGGCGCAGTGCCCCACTCCTTTGAGCCACAGACGCCACCCACCTAGTAGATACTCTTGTTTGCGTCTTCTTTTCCCCAATATCAGTTTGTGACATAGTTGTCCTTTCCTTATATTTGCTACTAAGTAAAACATTCTGCTTTGTTAATATATTACAATGCATTTATTCATTCTAATATTCATGGATTTTTTGTGTTATTTTGGGTCATTTTTGTCTATTTAAAATAATGCTGCTATGAACACCTTTGTGTATCTACTTGTGTGTGGCAGAGGTCAGGATTCTTTGTTTTTGTTTTCAGATGCAGATGTGATTGACCCAGCATGACTGTGCCGCAGTGCACTCCTACCAGGATGATCAATCACTGACAATACATATGTGGGCTTTGCCACTGAGCTCTCTATTCTGGACCTTGATCTTTTTTTTACCTTTATGCAAATACTAAACTGTCTAATTTATACCACTGAATAAGTCTCAATAGAGTAAAATTAATCTTCCATTTGCATTCTTCTTCAAGATTACTTGTATTTCCATATAAAATAATAGAATCAGCTTATTGATTATTAAAGGAATAAAATTCCACTGATATTTCTGTTGAAATTGCTTTGACTAGACAGATCAATTTGGAAAGAATTGATATCTTGATGATATTAAGCTTTTTACTTCATGGAGATAGCCTATTTCTCTCTGTATTCAAGTCTTCTTCAATTTATTTCTATAATAGATCATATATTTTAGTGAAGAGAATATACACATCTTTTAAAAGTCTAATTTCTAGATTTTTATGCATTTTCTGTTCTTTTCCATTTCTTTCTTTCTTTTTTTTTTTTTTTTTTTTAAGACCTAGCCTCAAGCTGTCCCCCTGGGTAGAGTGCTGTGACTTCATAGCTCACAGCAATGTCCAACTCCTGGGCTAAAGTGATTCTCCTGCCTCCGCCTCCCAAGTTACTGGGACTACAGTCACCTGCCACAACGCCTGGCTACTTTTCAGTTGCAGCCATCATTGTTGTTTGGCGGGCCTGGGCTGGATTCGAACCCACCAGCTTCGCCACTTGAGCCACAGGTGCCAAGCCCATTTGCTGTTATTTGCATTAACCTGTTTGTGTTATTCACACATTATAACAATTGTATTTTGATCTTTTCAATCCATGAGTCTTTTATTTTTATTTGATTTTTTTCTTTCTGTAGAAGTGATGACTGAGGGTATCATTGCATCATTCCTAATGTCACAAAAATGCCACATGATTAATTGTTTACATAATTTTGCTTTAAGGTTTTCCAGATGCCATTTATAAAATTAAAGTAATGTATTTATTTTCTCTAAGTTGTCTCACAACAATCTCTATATATCATTTACTCTTTGGTGTAATTATCTTTCTTTAAGTGTGATCTGGGTTTAGTGACTCATTTCTTACTGATAGAAGATGGCAGATGTGATGGAGTGTGACTTGGATACTAGGGCATGAAAGGTTACTTTGGTCCCTCTTGTACTGCTTGCTCTAGGGGAGGCCAGCTGCCATGCTGTGAGATACTCTATGAGAAACCCATATGGCAGGAGACTGAGGCCTCCAGCCAATAGCCAGTGAGGAACTGGTGCCTGCCAAGTCCCAAGTGAATGAGCCTGGAAGGGAACTTTCATGTCTCAGGCAAGCCTGCCCAGGTGCTGGCCAACACTCTGACTATAACTTCACAAGAGAAACTCAGCCAAACTACCAACAAAAGCTGTTTCCAAATTTTTGACTCTAAGAAACTAATTGCAATGATGAATATTGATTTTTTTAAACTATTAAGTTTAGGAGACATTTTTCAGTCAGCAATACAGCCCATCTTAGTTGTTTAGACTTTTAGTTTCTTCTTTTCTTTAAGTCATTTCTCCATTTTATCATGTCCTTTAACATTCTTCTATTAGAATGTGTCTGTGCCTTTAACTGAATGTAAGGACTGCTCTGTAGTTGGCACATTTTGCCTTCATCTATGTGTAATAGCTAGTTTGGTCCCTTAAACAGGAAAGAGAGAGAGAGCTTATCTCCTGAGAATTACTATCTTGTAGTGTATATCCATATTGGTTGGAGTTCTAAGAAATTTAATAAATATTTGATGATGTGCTACAAATAAGCACAAGAAAATATGAATGGCTAAATGTAAATATTAGCTGACGGAACTTACTACTTCAAGAAGTAAATAAGATTGTTATCTCCTGAGCTCTAACCTGAAAGTTTGGCAACTAGATTTTCACACACAAAAAGAGGTAGGTATTCTATCTACTGTGACAAGCTCATTTTCCCATCCTTCAATAAGTATATCTAGGTACTGTCTTAAGTGTTTTGATTTTTAAAAAGAATTAATTAATGCATCTATAAGATATTTTCTCATTATAAAATAAAAATTGTAGATATTTACAGTTTGTTTAAAATATGACTGAACCCATAAGTAATACTATTTTAAGCTATTTTCTGAATACCATTTATAAGGCAAATACGTATAAAGGGTAATATGTGTACTATAAATCATTAATAAAAGCAATGATGAACAACTTAACATGAAAACAAGTGAAGGATAAAAAGAAATCATACACAAAAGAGGAAATTAAGTCTCCCCATATGCATATGAAGATAATGTCTCAACTCATTAACAAAAAAGGAAATTAAAATTAAAGTTACATTGTAATAGTACTTTTACAAGAAAGAATGCAGAATTTCTGTGAGACAATGCGCTGTCAAGGGTATAAAAAAAAGAATTTATTGTTGGAAGGGTAATTTGACAATATGAATTGACAGTAAAAATGTCTCCCAACTTTGGATGCAACAATTCCTCCTGCTTATGAATATATATAAAAAAATATTCTTTACATAAGTGTTTGTGATAGTCCCACAATGGAAACAAACAAAATGGCCAGTAATTAAAGTGTGGTACAACCCGCCACACAACCAAACAACATGGAGCCATTCGAAAGCACAAAGCCACTTTACACATAATAGTAACAAATAATATTCAAAATACATTCTTTCAAACAATACTGAATAAAATGAAGCCTAATGTGTGTACATATCATAGAGTCTCTAAGTTTGTCCATCAGCAATCCAACAACCCACCTCATTCCCGTGCACCACCAGCGGGGTGGAATCTGCTTCCCTTCCCTCTACTCTGGGCTGGCTCTCTGGCCTACTTTTACCCAGAAAACATGAAAGAATTGCTACTGTAAGCTTAGTCTTTAAGAAATCTGGCAGCTTCTATTTTCACTGTCTCAGCAGTTAGCTGCTATCCTGGGAAGGGGCTTCCTGAAATTCTACTGAATAATGAGAGGACATGAGGAGAGAAGCTTTGGGGGTGACAGGCCATCACAGATCCATGTGGACATGTGGCTTCGGTCTATACCAGGTGGAACAGAATAGAGGTTCAGCTCAGTCAATTCATCCCACACAATTTTGTAAAATATGTAAAATAAAATTATTAATGTTATTTTAAACCATTAAATGCTCAGGTAATTTGCATACAGTAAAACATCACTAAAACAAACAAACAAAAAAATTGATGTCTGGAAATGTAATTCTGCAATACCCAAAACATAAAACTACAGGATTAGTTTGGGGACTGAATGATGAAAAGAGGCTGAAAATACAATGAGTAAATTACTATTCCAAACTGGAGAAGGAGAAACTTATTCATGTATTGATAGAACAATCACAAAAATGTTGCTTTTAGTAATGGGAGATAGAAAATCTGCTCAATGAACTTGAAAATCTGAGAATTACAGGCCAAATGTTGAAAATGGCAATTGGCTTTTCTTCGTGGTGAATCATAAGATAGTGAAGAAGACATGTGAAATAAAGAACTAACTCTTTCATATTCAAGAAGATTTTCAATAACTGGCTCGCTTGGAAAATAAAGCTATTTCTCATGTACAACTTTTCTAGACAGTAAAAATTTCTCAAAGTAAAAAAGACCTCAGGGCAAAAAATAATTAAATCTATGGTATACTCTAAGATATTTTGTTAATACCTCAAAAATTTCAAGTTGATGTCTCATAAAACTGCTAATCAATATAAAACTTATTGTCCATTAATGGATAGCTGAATGGAAAGTTTAAAAAACCTATACTTATTTGTGTGTGTTTGTGTGTGTGTGTGTTTTTGTTTGTTTGTTTTCTTTTTTTTTTTTTAAACAGTGCCTCAAACCGTCACCTTGGGTAGAGTGCTGTGGTGTCATTATAGCTCAAAGAAACCTCCAGCTCTTGGGCTCAAGAGAACCTCTTGTCTTAGCTTTTTCTATTTTTAGTAGAGACAGGGTATCACTTTTTGCTCAGGCAGGTCTTGAACTCATGAGCTAAAGTAATCCACCCACCTCAGCCTCCCAGAGTACTAGGATTACAGGTCTGAACCACCATGCCCAGCCTATACTCATTTGTTTTATCCTAAAAGCAGCTTGATGTTTCTGGCTCATGGAGCAAACTTACTATTTGTAATAAGTTCAATAAGTTCACTGGGTCTTCATCTGCCATTCTTCCCCTTGGGGTCACTTGATGGGATCAAATGAACCTGACATGCACAGAGGGCGTCCACACCACCAAAGTTGAAAATTATGAAGCTCAGAGCTTCACTGCATAGTATCCTGAGAAAAGGAGAAAGTCTTTGCATTGCCATTGTCAAGGAATCCTTTCTGAGAGAATAGGCAAAGGTTGCTAAATATTTATGACACTTTGGGATGCAAATAAATAATTGAGTCTAGGAAAGATAAACTTATAAATTGAAGGTCTCCAATGTGAAAGTTGTATTTTATATGTAAACATCCCTTAACCTATGTTGCCAGTAATTTTTACTCAGAAAGCCCTGACTATGAAAAGACATTTTTTTTTAATATATAGATTTCCATTCTTTCTCATGGTATGGCTTAGGCAAAATTTACTGTATATTGCAATATATCAACAATTCTGATTACTCTTACCAACAGGGACTAGAACCAATTTTCTTAGTTTGGCTACATAGCACTTATCAATCCTATTGGCAGAATTCAGAGTAGGCAAGATGAGATAAACGGCCAAGTTGATCTCAGCCGTTCCTCTCCAGGTTCTGGTATCTAGACAGCGAAACAAATTCTATCAACGCTGAGAATCTACCTTAGAATTCCTGTCCGCCTGCCCCAAGGCACTAATTCAGGTACAGCCGGATAACCAGTAACAGGCACAGAGTTCATCTTGGCCTGTAAAAGAGAAAATCTAGGGAAATTCTGTACCATAAAAAACCCAGAAAGTGTGTCGAGACTTTCCTGAATTCCTTCCAGGATTAAAACAGTGTCATTCAGCTAAAGTCTGGGACAAATGTCTAATGAAACAACTCCCATTACAGGTACAACTGCCCACAGAATGTGCATCTGAGCTGTTTGCTTAAATCCCTGGATGTTTCTCATGACTACCCGGAGCTGCAAATCACAGCTAGCTCTGAATACCGGAATAGCTACAGTAATTATTTTAGCTATGGTCCCCTTCCTTTTTGGCACCAGGGACTAGTTTCAGGGAAGACAATTTTTCCATGTCCTAGGGTGGGGGGATTGGTTTTGAATCGAGACTGCAAGTAACTGATTTTTTACAGTCTCTGTGCAGTCCAACCTCTTTGGTAATGACAATCTGTATTTGCAGCTGCTCCTAACACTAGCATCACCTCCTGCACTCCACCTTACATCGGCAGGTATTAGATTCTCCTAAGGAGCACACCTGCCTCTCATGCACAGTTTCCAGTAGGGTTCTTGGACCTTTGAGAATCAAATGCTGATGTTTGTCATACTGGAAGTGAAGCTCAGGCAGTGATGTGATGGGGAGTGGCTGTAAACACAGATGCAGCTTCACTTGCTTGCCAGCAGCTCACCTCCTACAGGCCATGGACAGGTCCTCCTCGTCTGTGACCTGGGGCTTGGGGACATCAATATGATATGGCCTAAGTTTAGCTGAGCTCTCCTGAGACAGGCCAGTGAATTTGGCAGAAGCTCTGTGAGTTAAAAGCCCTCAAGTAAACAATAACTTTTGTTTTGCTTTAGACTTTGGTGTGGAGGATAAAGTCCTCACCACCTCCATAGGGAAAGCTGCCACTCTTTAATGTAAAGGCAAGATAACTACTGGAACTAAGAGCTCCATTCTTTAACCTGCCAAGTTCATCTTATAAGCAAGGCATTCCGTTTTGTTTTATTTTGTTTCTAATTGTTTTCCACTTTATCAGTCACAGAGCCCACTCACACATGGTATTCAGTCTGAGAGTTTTCAGGCGTTTATAGGTCAGGCATTCAATTTTAACAAGAGCTCAGTAGCAAGTTCTTCAAAAGACGCACAGCTGGTACCAGGCGCAACGCTACAAAAGGACGCCTCTAGCTGGAGGCTGCTTTCCTTGCGTTCTGTCTCCCTGTACATTCCGCTTTCATTTTGGCGGCAAAAGGTCAAAAACACAGTTTTTCTCTGACTGCAGAACCTCAAAAGTTAGAGGCATCTGTGCTGTGTCCCGACACCCACTGGTGGCAAACAACAGGGGAGATTTCCTGATAACACTCTTTTCTTTCTGCAGCTTTTCCCAGTTGGGATGATCTTCTCAGGCTTTATGAGTTGGGGAATTACAATTACATGACAAACTACATCATTTCCTACCATGTATTCCTATACAACATAAAATCTTTTTAATGTAAAATTTTAAAATCTCATTTGTTTTCATCAAAATGCATTTGATGAAACTGCATTTAATTGTCAACTCCCGTTGGGCATTGCAAAGATGACAATCACGGCTGACTGTGATCTCCCAGTCAGGATTGTGGGAGTGCAGAGGGTGTCAGGCTGCTGCAAAGGTCAGATCATCTCTGTCTTCCCTTTCCCCAGACCCATGTCTTTCCCTGTATACATCCAGTGTGTGGGGAGTGCCAGGGCTCCAAAGGTTCTTCTTTCTACATCCTCAAGTGCCACCATGGTTCTCCCCTACATGTCTTGGCACTTTGGGCTCTCCTTGAGGCCAGCATCCTTGCTCTAAGGGGAATAGGTACTTAAGAGTCTGAATCCAACGAAGCTATAACTTTTCAAATCTCTAACCTGCAAGACATTCCCCAAGATACTCAGAAAGTAGATAGCATTGCAGGTCCCCTTGGGGACAGGTTGACTAAAGCCCCATCCTGAAACATCCAGAAGGACAGGAAGGTTAGGGTGCCAGGGGAAGGAGAGATGAATGGGAGCATAGGTGTCTTTGCACCAATAATTGTGACCTATTTGCATTTAGCTTTAAGAAAAACAGATGCTGTTCCACCAAAAGCCTTACTCAACTTGGAAAAGTAATTCAGTCTGTCTCCGTTCACCCAGAGGACAGAGCAACACACAAGTTTAATATTGGTGACACACCCAAGGTGCAAATTTAGGGATTCTCGGACCTTTGTACTCACTCTTGGAGGAGAGAATAATCCAATATTCTCAATATTGTAGCGTTCTCAGCCTTCCCAAAGCACTTAACCAGCTTTGGGAGCTCCAAGCTCTTTCTCCTCCCTTCTAGAAAAGAGCCCTCACAGTATCAGCCTGACAACCCCCTCCAACCCCCCCGGGCCGGCAATCATGCCCAGCAGCAGTTTCAGAACTACATCAGCTACCAATGTCCATCTCCATTGGTCTGTGAAGTCCTTTTTCTTCCAGAAAATTATGCTTCTCACAGAATCCCCTTCGTGTCGAGTATTAAATTTGTCACTTAACATCTATACTCATGAAGTATAGAAAAATATCATAAGTATAGATATTACTTATACTATTTTATTCTGAAATCAAGAACATGCACAGAATGTTAATTTTTTCTGATAGTGAAGTGAAAATTATATTGCATGATATGTTATTTTAATATGATTGTATCCGATGTTAGGGAAAATGTGGTAAAAGTAAGCAAAATTATAAAACAATGCAAGCCACTGTCTATCCGTATGATGATTCCCATGTCAGATAAACGGAATGAAGTAGTCCTTAGTTTGCCTGCATTTGTGAGGCTAATACTCAGGATCCATGGACTGTTATGAAGTCCAAGGTTTCAGATAGAATGCGTTGTATTATCTGTTGTTTTGGTTATAAAAACAAAGATCACTGCACATATGTATAGAGGCTATTTTATAGAATACTAACAAAATACTTTAAAGTGAATTTTCTCTGAGTACTAGGAAGAAGACAAAAGGAAATAAGGGCTTTAATATTTCTACTTTATATATTTTTCTATTTGACATTTAAAATAAGCATCATTTATGCTCGTATTGAAAAGAAGAAAGAAACGAGCTTAAAGGATACGGGTTTGGGGGGATAAGCAGAATTGGCTCTATATTCTAATATGTAATAGTTACAAGTTATGGAATAAAAGTAAAGAATATTAATAAAGAATCTGAGACAAGGAAAGTAAAAATTGATTGGCTACATAGTCCTTCCTTTGGTTATACCGTTTGTTATATTTATTAGCATTTTTCATAGGCCTAAGGCCAGTTGAGGAAACTGCATCCTACATTCTCACTATTGGGGAGTAAGTAGCAGCCTGGTTAGGATGCTGTGATACAGGCTCCAGTCAATTCTTCTCCATGTAGCAAAGTCTTCTAAAGAATGACTCTTATTGATCCAATTCCTTCCTCTGGTTGGATCCCATCACCTGTGTCAATGCTAACCATTGTACTCTCAGAGATATGGCAAACTTGTTTACTCAGCAACTACTTAATAAGCATTGACAAGTTGTCTGTCACTTTAAGAACTCCTAAAATAACATGCTGAACAAGTTTGATATCCAGAGTATTAATGTGGTAGACTGAACAATGGCATTCCAAAGATGTTCATTTCCTAATTCCCAGAAACTGTAAATATGTTGCTTTGTGTCATAAGAGGTACTTTGCAGATGTGATTTAGTGAAGAATCTTGAAATGAAAATATTATGCTAGATTATCTGGATAGGTTCAAGGTAATTTCAAAGGTCCTTATAAAAGGGAGGTGAGGAGACCAGAATCAGAGTGAGAAGATGGAAGGATGGAACCAGAGACTGCAGTGATTCACTTTGCAGGTGAAGGAAGGGGCTGGGACAAAACAATGAAAGTGGCCTCTAAAAGCTGAAAAAGACAAGTAAACAGATGCTCCCCATGAGCCTCCAGGAGGAATTTGATCCTGCTGACACCTTGATTTTAAACTTCTGGCATCTAAAAGTCTAAGAGAATAAATTTATAATAATTAGTTATTGTACCAATAGGAAACCAATGCAGTTAACAATTTGTTAAGAAATAACTATACTACTTTGATATACTTAAAATTACGACAACAGTTAATGTGATTGTAAGCCTGCCGTTTTCTGAGGAAAAAAATATTTATTTTTTACAGCATATAAATTCTATCTTTGCTCCAAATAATGACTCCAAAACCAAACATCAAACACCAAAAGATATTTGTTCAAATAAAAAAAAAAAGTGGTGTAGAATCTATAACATCAGTTCTGTTCATATCTGCAATAGAAATTGCACATTTGTGATAAAATTTATCATTTCACCATGACTAAAATGCTATACAGTATACTATAGGCTAGAATTGCATGTTTTATTCATGCCTTCTACTCTGAGTGGAATGGGGTTGATAAAATATATCTTAACTTCCACTAATTCAAAAACCCCATTAGAATAATATTCTCTTCAATCCTTTCCTTGGTCTAAGAGAAGTATAGAAGGGAAGTCACATTCATGTACTAGAAAGTATCCATCACATATATTTAAGTAAATATAAGTTCAACTTGTTGTTGTTGTTATTTTGTCCTAGTCAGAGTAATTGTGATCACAGTAGGTAAATGACCAGTCACCATTAGCTTACTCCCAGGTCTTTGCGATCAGGATTTAGAGAGTGAAGTTCAAATTCAGCCCCACTGTTGAGCTGAGCTGAGCACAGAGCAGGGGAGAGAGATGGTGCTGAGCCTGGACGGGGACAGACCTAAGTGAGGCACGTCAGGATCTGCTGGGATTTCTTCCTACAACTTGAGCATTTGTATTAATTTTCTCATGAACTTGACTGTCACTTTTCTTATGATGGGTTCTTCATCAGTCTCTTTCATCTCTCATTCAAATAAAATCCTGGCAGGTTGACTGTGCTTATCTGCGGAGGGGAATATGTGTTGCTATGTCTCATCACTAATGAATAGAGTTTTGTTTTTAACTTGAGAAACTTTGTAAGTTCTTTGACTAAGTCCCCAAGTGTATTTGTTCAGCTAACATGATGTGAAAAAGTAAAAGTTAATAATTTAGGATAGGCACACAGTCTCGATTTACTGCATTTTCTGCTGTTCCTCGTTGTCAGACATCCAGCAGCTTCATATCTTATGTTACCTGCCTGGATCACAGAAGCACGTGATTTTGCAACCACTGTGCCACCTCTTCTCCCAACTACATTATGTGGTCGGAGCATCTTGGAATCAAGGAGGTTGTCATTTAGGTTTTTTTGTCCATTTCTTTACAGCTTCCCCCTCTCCTATTGCTTTAAGTAATGTTCAGTAAGCATTTGTTCAATGATTGATGTCAATATCGATTTCTCCCATATCTCTAAGATGCCCTGGCTACAGAAAAAAGTGAGAATCAATGGACGTGTAAGAGATGAATCCTGTCAAGTTCCCTCCAGGGTGGTGGATTGCAGATACACAGATGGCATTTTTCCCTCTTGTAATTTTTCTTAAAGTAGCTTTTGATTTTCTCAAGGAGCGAAACATTTTGAATTTTCTATGTCTTCTATTAAAATGTTGTATAGATTTTTCTCTTGTTAAGCAGATGAAAAATTAGCACTACTAAGCTATAAAAATGCTTATTTGATATACATTTTGCTGAACTTAAAAAAAGAGGTATTTTGTTCGCTTATTATTTAATCTTATAGTTACAAAAAAGTTATTAAGAATTATAAAAATCCACATCACAGAATATATGATTTATTCGAAAATACTTCAACACACACATACATACACATGCATAGCATAATTATTGTGTGATTTTGGCACTGAGAATTCTTCTGGACATCCATATAAATGAAACAACAACATCTATATCAAATTATCATATTTTCTGGTCTTTATTATGCTACACATTTTCAAAATTATTCTTGTTATTTTCATTATTTAGAATTCTAATATCTGCAGCCTTTTTATCTGTATTATTGACTTGGTGAAAATACGGCTTAGATATAAAGCCACAATGGGCCTCTAATTCAGAATTACAGAAGTAGGCAGGCAAACCATACATACCGTCACTACATTGGAACTCCAAATTTGTGTGCCACTTTTATGACATTAAGAATGCTTATGAATGCCTTTTCGAGAATGAACTAACTAAAATATATATTGTACCATCAATTAATTTATGTGTTAGATATGGAATATTCATAGTAAAACAAGGAAAAGTTTTTTTCTACCATTCAGTATCCTTTTGTACTATTAATTTAGAAGTTGTGAGCTTTCCTATTGAAAAGAAAGTAACTACCTTCCCATTACTTGAGTTCTTGCCCCATGCTTCCATTGGTTTTAATGCATATTTGTTATATATTTTAGTATACTTTTATTTTAATTACATATATTTCTTTATCATTGTCATGATCTCCCATAGATCATCTCCTTGCTCTCAGTCTTCACAAGATAGAACCCATGATTAAGCATTTCTAAAGCCCTTCTGAGTTAAGAACCACTGACAATTCAACCCCTCATTTTTTTTTCCTCTCACCCTTTTGTCTATTATTTTGAAAATGTCACATTGGTAAAAGAAATATATGAAAAATTGTTTGTATAATCCCATGACCCAAACACAGATTTTTTTCATTGTTTATTTTGTCATGAACTCCGTAATTGAAGACCATTTATCATTCACCTGGATCTCCAGATCTCAACAACCTAATGTTGTAAGATGGAATACATGAATGTAAGAGTTTACCTGTGACTTTATCTTTAACTGACTGGAACTTTCTTTGAGTTATAGTAACTCCATGTAAACCAGTCTATGTAAAATGAATTCTCCAGTGGTGGACATTGCAGACCTTGTTTATGTAAATGTCTTCTCCCACTGTTAAGGCTGTCTGTTTGCTACAGTTGTACGCTAGCTGTGCAGAAGATGTTAAGGAGTTCCCCCCACACTTTCTTCTAGGTTATTGATTGTTTTGTGTCTTAAATTTAAAACTTTTATCCGGTGAGTCAATTTCTGTCAGTGATGAGAGATGCAGGTACAGTTTCACTCTCTAAAGATGGCTAACCAGTTCTCCTAGCACTATTTAGTAAATAAGAATTCTTTTCCCCAGTTCATGCTTTAGTTTTGTTTATCAAAGATAGGATGCTGATATATAACAATTTCTTTTATAAGTGGGCAAGAGACTTGAACAAAAACTTCACCTAAGAAGATAGACAAGTGGCCAAGAAACAGAAGAAAAAATGATCATTGCCCAATCATCAGAGATATACAAATCAAAACCACTCTGAGATATCACCTAACCCTAGTGAGATTAGCCCACATTACAAAATCCCAAAGCTACATTTGGGGTTAGCCTGGCAAAGATAAGGAGAGATGTGAATACTGGTACACTCCTGCTGCAGTTGCAAACAAATACACCTCTGTGAAAAGAAGTGTGGAGCATCCTCAAGGAGCTAAAAGTAGATCTTCCATTTGATCTTGAAATCCTATTACTAGGTATCTACCCAGAAGAAAAAAAAATACTTTTATCACTAGAATGTTTATTGGGGTTCAGTTCACAATTGCCAAGACATGGAAGCACCCCAAGTGCCCATTAACCCATGAATGGATTAACAAACTCTGGCATATGTATACTATGGAATACTCTTCAGCCATAAAAAGATGAAGACTTTACATCCTTTGTATTTACCTGGATAGAGTAGAAGAACGTTCTTTTTAGTAAAGTATCATAAGAATGAAAAAGCAAGTTTCCAATGTACTCAATACTGATATGAAACTAACAGAAAAACAACTACACACCCACACAAGGGAAAAACACAAGTAAATTCAAGTTAGGGCAGGGGAAAGGAGGAAAGGAAAGGAGGGGAGTTGGTTAACTCTCACCTAAGGGGCAAATTTAGGGGTAATTACAGCAAACCCCTGGATGAAGAGCTCAACTATAACTTGAACTTTACCTTAGAAACGCTAACAATGTAACCTAATCATTTGTACCCTTATATTAATCTGAAATAAAAAAATAATAATGAACAAATAAATAAAATCTGATCTGTAACATTTTCCCATTAGTCCTATTACAGGAAATACTTTCTCCAAATTTCTGATGTTTTCTTCTATGTACAAGGATTTTCATTCTCCCTGCTGCCTCACTTCTCACCAATTCCTCACCCCAGGAAAATGGAACGATTGTTGTGTTATTCTGAGTTTGGTACAGAGAACTGTGTACTTCAGTTATGCCGTTCTGTGAAGCTTCCTGCCTGCAGAGAGCAGTTCCTCTGATATGCTCCCAACCAAAGGAGACTTAGAAGTCAAGGCTCTGTCTAATTGGGCCACTCCTGAGGGGCTTCTCAGTAGGCCTATGTCTGGGTGGGCTGTCTGTCTAATTCTGCAAGTCACTATTAAAAGCCCATAATTGTCTCATACCCAGCCAGCATTAAATGTGCTATTTTGATCTTACTTTGGTTATATTCTTTCATGTGTTAAATTTTACAGGAAAAGGCCCTCAGCAGGGAAGTCTTGCAGTTTGGGGAAAATAAGTTTAAATCAGAGGTAAAGTATTAGTAACTTGTGTGTGAACTTTGAGACCTAGGAGGAGAATTGCATGGATCAAAGCATTTTGGCATGGGGAGCCTCTGGGGATAACAGAAAAGGACTTTAAGCGTTGGTGTCACTGAACTAAGGAAGACAATGGAGATTGATGGTTAGAGTAAGATTGGTTGCTGTTTTGCCTAGAATGTTAACATGGTCTCTATTGTGCCACGTGGCCGCTTTCTCAGTTACATGCTTGGCTTTTAATTTTAGATTAGGTGGCCTTGAACTTTAGATTTTTAAGCCACATGAGGTTTTGATGTTGGCAGTTATCTACATGTTTGTATATAAGCCAATTTTCATTTTTGTAAAGAGAAGATTGTATTAGGATAGAGTCAGAAGGCCAGAAACAGGCTTGGGGCTTTCCAGTGCAGGGTCTCACAGTTTGACCTTAAATTGAGTAAGCATAGCCTGGAGTATATTGCAGGTAAGGGTGAGTTTGGAGTTGAATATTTTATATACTCTGCCAAAAAATGAATTAAAAGTAAAAATCTGCTGCTTTGCTTTATCATTAGTCATGTCTGTAAGATGGAATATCAAGCTTCAAGGTACTTGACTTCTGCCTGATCAACAAGGCACTGGTGAGCTTATAGATGCAAATTGCTAATTCCAGGTCTACAGAGGCAGAATTAGATGGGCTATAAGAGGTCGTAATTTGTATTCAAGCACCAGAGCAAACACTGTGAAAGATAACTTGAAGTTTGTGTGGCTTGTTCACAGGCCCGAGATTCACCCCTTAATTAGCTGGGCTTTGCATTGACTAGTTATGTAATCTATGACCATGGCTTTGGAATTTCAAGACCCACATTAAACAGTGTTTTGAGGAGAGTATGGCAGAGGTGTTGATTCTCCTTAAGACTCGGGGGCATAAGTTTCAGAGGCATCAATAGAAGATTCAGCTCAAGAAACCTCTGAGGATATTTCTTAAGCTAAAACAAATGTTGGGATTACCCAACACTTGAATGTCAGAAACACAGGGCTCAAATGGAAAATGCAAGTTAAGAATTTTAAATATACACGAAGGAAAATGAAATATGCTTTGATTAAGGCCTAATGACTGAAATTGCCTTCCTATTAAACTTCAAAACTTTATAAGATGGAAGAGATTGTGCTTGTGTGTCTCTTGGTGCTGGCCTCTGCTGCTAGACACACACACACACACAC
>NW_003852480.1:4262837-4279199 GCF_000181295.1 Otolemur garnettii
CATCACACAGCTCACAGAAACCTTCAACTCCTGGGTTTAGGCGACTCTCTTGACTCAGCCTCCCGAGTATCTGGGACTACACGTGCCCACCACAACACCCAGCTATTTTTTGTAGTTGCAGTTTGGCCAGGACCGAGTTTGAACCCACCACCCTTGTTATATGGGGCTGGTGCCCTACCCACTGAGCCACAGGCACCACCCCACGTATTCTGTTTCTTGAACATCATAAATATTGATTCTGGATAAGTAGCATAAACTGACAGCACAATAAAATACTAAAATCAAATTTTTCTGTGCCTACTTTCCTTAATCCAGATACCACTGAATCTATCTTTGTTACAATTTAATTATTGGAACCTGGTAATAGGTATTCATGTCACTTAGAGACAGTTTAGGCAGTAGATAAAATAACAACAACAAAAAAAACTAGTTAAGCATCAATAAACTTTAGATAACACAGAATTTATTAATAAATTAGGCAGGCTATATTCTGGACCTAATTTTTTTCAACTTCAAATCCATATGGAAGGAGTTTGACTTTTGACTGATGTTTATTTGGGCTTTAATTCTCAAGAGAATTTAATTTGCAGCTTTAATGTCTCCATGAGGATTTGGTGATGGTAGGTAGTCAGTTCCAATGTGGGACAACATTTTTTGGCATATTGTATTAGAGTATCTTTATGAAATCTGAGCTCATTAAAAGAGGTGTTGATAGGCTATATTGTACAATAGAGCTAGCAAAAAATTAGGATGGAAAGTAGAAAAGGGAATCTAATTTTAGCTTTGGGTACAGAATGGCCTGTAGCTAACTTAATTAATTATTACCCATTTTATGTCGTAGTGTTTTCCAAAAGAATTTATAAAGGAGAAGTGCTTTGAGTCTTTCTCTGTGTCCCCAAAACTGACTTATTCTTCTTAATCATAGCTTTCATAGTTGAGCACATTGATTTAAAAAAACAGAAAGCTGGATTTTTTTGAGGGGGATACTTATTTTTCATTTCTCATGATTACTTCCAAGTAGATGAAGATTCATTCATAAAATACTTTTGGATTCTTTTTATACTTTCAGGTACTGATTTACTTCATCAGTGAGGATGATACAAATTTCTCAGCAAATATGACTCATAGTCTCTCTTATAGATGATCCACATATCTGCACAGAACATATGATCTAGGTTGCTCTTGAACTTACAACAAATTTAAGAGTACAGACGCCCTACTCTTGGAGAAAACTCTGCAGCTGACTAGTGCTGCTGTGATTTGGGGTGCAAAAGTCAGTAACTCTGATGTTCAGTATTAGCAATCCATTTTTTGGTTGCATATCTAGGCTGTATTGTAAAACAACTGTTTTAAGGAGAAAAAAAAATACAGGTGTTTTATTCTCCATCTAACTGACTCCTGATTATCCTTCATTTACTTTAGAATCTTTTTAGAAAAAAAGATATACTTTCATTATCTATTAAAATCACATCAAGGAGAGAGCAGAGAGAGGGAAGGAGGGAGGGGCAAGGGAAGAGCAGAGAGAAGGAAAGAGGGAGGGGGTGGGGGGTCAAGATGTGTGACACATTTATAAGAGGGACTTTACCTAACAAATGCAATCAATGTAACCTGGTTCTTTGTACCCTCAGTGAATCCCCAACAATAAAAAAAAAAAAAAAAAAGGAAAGAAAAGTGTAGGGCAGTGGTTCTCAACCTTCCTAATGCCATGGTCCTTTAATATACTTCCTATGAGTTGCGACCCACAGGTTGAGAACCGCTGATCTAGGGACTTACAATCATTAACGGAATTGATCATAAGTGTCATTTTTTGATAATTCTTTTAAAGTAAAAGATAATATGTAACAACAAGAGAGACATACTGTGGAAAAAATTAGAACATCCTTATACAGTGTATTATTTATGACTTTTCCTAAAAAAGACATTTCAGAAACAAAGTTATTGAAGATTCTGAGATTTACCTCCATTATAAAAAGTTTTTTTAAAGTCATTTATTTTAAATAACTATGTAAAATATTGGCCAGTCTTTAATTTTTTTTTTTTAGGCCAACTTTGTAGGCATGTGCTTTTTCAATATGAGGGAATGTGCTGCTGTTTTAACAGAATGGCCATGATTCTGGTGTGACAATAGAATCCTTTGATAGTAAACTAGCTGAGTTTAGTCCAAGAGAGCACAACTGCCATCACAAATGAAAGCTCAGGTTTCGTGACATCAGTGAAGCAATTACATATTAATCAGCTGATAAAGATGCTTGCCTGCAGAGTCTCAGAGTATGCTATGTTTTGTCACATCACTGTGAACTGATTTTGCCATCTCATGAACCTTTGAGTCTGTAGCTTTTGTTCAATTAGCATTCCTCCTTTGACATCAGCTATTAAGGTCTTGTTCCTTTCACTGTACCCCTTAGTGATAAAAAGGAGGACTTGTGGAAATAGAAGGGATCGAAAGTATTGAAAGAGTTAGAGGTTATAATTAATTACAATCAGGGCTGAATTGCTACTGCTTGAAAAGCTCTGACACACTGCTGTATTTAAATATATCTAACCATTTCCCAAGTGAATGAGTCTTAGTATGATGCAAGATTATGTATTCCTTAAATGCAAAAATTGAGAGCTACTATCTTGTTTATTTTTCTTACAGAACAGGCAATGCCTTTCACATTTACTTTTTAAATGCAAAAATGGAGCTTAAATGTGCACTGAAGTCAGAAACCAAATCCAACATTTAAATTCAATTCCAGGGAATATGCCAAGTTTTCAGTTTTCAATTTCATAAGCCTTTGGTATTTTTTTTTTTTTTAGTTTGACTTTAATAATTGATTACTAGGCTTAAAAGGGGAAAAATTCATAAATGTATGTGGATTGAAGTTCTCTTTGGATACATTTTTCTCCGAGTGCAAATTGATTGATTTTACCTAAGTCTACAATTATAAGGATCATAGATACATGTATTATTAAAAATGTATGGTGGTAAGGGTAGTTTCAGCTTTATATGCTGCCTGATTTTATGTTATGAGGAAATGTTGGAAAAAAATGATAGAAAATAGGAAACATTGTTGTTTCGTATTTCAGCTATAAAATATGAAACAAAATTAATGCCTGAATGAATTTCTTCATCTAAGATGACCACGCTAATTTTCTCTTAAGGAGCACAAATAGTCATATACTTCATATAAATTGAATAATCTATAAAAAGTGATTGCCTGATATTTAAACATTCATGCCAAAAGATTCCAAAACAGTAACAAATGCAGTTAAAAAAAAAATTCAACAGGGACTCTTAAAATACCCCAAAATTGTTCAATAAAAGAAAATTTAGAATCACTGAATTATAGTAGATGTCACACTGGCAATATTCCTTCCACTGACTCACTCATCAGAATTGCTCATTAGCATGCAAAATAAGTCTTTATAACATTTTTGCTCATGTTAGAAGTATGTAATGAGTGAAAATAAGAAAGCATATAAAAAATGTCAGTGTTTCGCAGCTAAGCTATAAACAAAGATAATAAAAAGAATACAACTATCTTGACTTACATGCTAATTAGGAAGATTTGTTACCCTCTAGCAAATGAAATTAGAGTTAAAATATGTTGACTCACTGAACAGAGTGGAAAATTTCAAGAAAATATTAGTGGACTACACAACCTACAGTGCTTGTATTAAATTTTCTTGAAAATACTGGAGTAAAAGCTCAGTTTTACATTTCGCAACAACTTTAATACCTTAATTTTGCATAACACATTTGCCATAGAAATCTATGCTTAATTGAGAAATCTCTTGAATTTTAAATCCAAAAATTTGACAAAGGTCAGTTTCATCCAACTAGTCATTGCACAGACAAGAAGATGGGCCCCACAGATAGAATTTGATGGGTTACTGAGCAAAGTAACAATAGCCAACTCTAGGAAATGAGGGCCGGAACTCAATGCTATTGAATTCTAATCTAGTCATGAGACTCAGAATTAATGATCTGGAGATTTCACAAGAACCCAAACAATAATAAACCTATCAAACCCCATCCGATGACAGAAGAACAACCAAAAGTAGAAACTGAACAAAACCCCAGATAAGAACCAGGAAATAGAGGCACAATCAAACCACCAGATGTGCTTAAAAGCCAATTACATAGCATAACCTGCTGTTTCAAATCACACTTAACAGAAAATCCCATGCTAAGAATACTCATCAGTCATTGATTCTCACTCAAATGTCACAAACTTTCTGTTTTCACTGATATTCAAGATCTTCTGGAATGAATGTTTCTTCATTCACTCTGTGTTCTTTGAATTTTCAGAGACTTAAATGACTGCTTTTTATAATTTTCTCCATTTTAATGCAGTTTTTTGGGGAGAGAGTCCATCACATGAATTCTTTTAATTATTATCTTGATAATTTTGTATATTAGATTAAATACATAAATGTAATTTTTCCTCTCTGCTTTCACTTATGCTCAGTTTGTTTTTCTTTTGTTTTAGTTTTAGTTTCTGGTCGCTCTCTCTTCAATTCTAAGTAGTACACACTCCTCAAGTAGAGATGTGTTGGTGAGATATTTGGAGAAATTTGATATTCACCACTGCTACAGAGTGATTCCATGGAAATCAGATCTAGTAACTACAAGGCTTTGTTATAAACCTAGCCCTACAGAATAGTAGAAAAATCTATTCCATTATTTTCTTTCCTGAACAATTCATCTCCTTTATTTATAATTTTATTTTCTTTGAATAAGGGAGATGCTAACATACAACTTTAAGTCACCATATACTTCCCCATAAATTTCTCCTTTTGCTTCTGTGTTGCCACGGCCGGCTGGTTTCCCTCCAGGTTTATAGGCATATGCCTTTCCTTAGCCTTCCCTTTCCTCCTTTATTTGAATTTTAAGATTTCACATCTTTTTGGTGCTGTTTTCTTTCTGCATCTTTTTCTCTGGCTTATCATTTTTATTATTATTATTTTATTTGTGTGGTCTTAATCTTAAAGCTCTTCACCCTACTTCAGAGTTGGTATACTGAGCCCAAACCACCAGACTAATGCATGTAACTATCTTCTCGAAACTGACTTTTGCTTAAATGGAACCTATGCCTTCCCACAGGTATGTCCTGAATCTGACACATAGTCACATATCTTTTTTGATCTCATACTGTGTCAAAAAGTAACAACTAAACACAGAATTTCACATCTCTTCTTAAAAATGTCCTCACTAGTTTTTCATCAGCCATAAATAAAACAATTTTCAAATAAAATAATTCGGGAGTTCTTTATCTTTATAAATGAAGAGGAAAGTGATTGTTGAAACGGCTCAATCTCTCTCATCCCTGCTGCCAATTTAATCAACCAACTTTAAAGAAAATTGCCAGCTTAACGTCGTTTTCTCACTTCATTTGTTCTAGTATGACTTCTGAGAAATTTATAACGCATCTTTTGACCCTGTCATTCTAGGAGGGTACATTTTCAAGCTTGGCTGACTTTTTTCAACCTGAAATACATTTGTCCATAACTTTAGCCTATGGCTTCAATAAATTCTCATCAATTTTGTAAGCTTCAAAGTCTAAGGTGATATCAAATCAAATCTTGAAGAAAACTTTAAGGCAGGATTTATGGTTTATTTAATCATACTTTTTATTATATTGCTTCTGAAAAACAAAGACCCAGTATGTGTTTCAAAATGGTTTTGGTGATTGTTCTTCACATTTTAATAAAGTCTTGAGAGTAGTGATTTCATGCAGTCAGTTTTTCTATGAGTTTTCTAGTACAGCAGATTCAGAGTTTGATATTCCACTTGCCAGTACTAAGTATCATATTATCATATTTAAAATCATAACAAGTGCATTTCCTAATTTTAAATCGACTATTCCTACTTCTCAGTGATTCAATAATTCTCTTCGGGTCAATGCTGTCATTTACTGCACTGTGAAAATTACTTTAAGATATATGCCTAATTTATTTAATTTGCCCTGAAGTTTTTACAATATCATAGTAGTTTCCATAATTTGATTTAGAGATTTTTGACAGGATGATTTGGGGATATCAATTTTTACATATCCCTATTGAAATGTAAAACTTCTGCCTTAACCAGCTGTGGAAGACATTATGCTGAGTGAAATGTCACAGACACAGAAAGAAAGTGCTGCGTGAGCTTGCATGTGTGGACTCTAAAAAAAGTTGAATACGTCAAATGATGACTGCCAGGGGTGGAGAAGGGGAAGAGATGGGGAAGTGTAAGACAAAGAGTACACATTCGTAGTTATATAAGATGAATAAATCTAAGGACCTAATGTAAAGAAAGAGGATAATTGTTAATAACAGTGTTCTAAAAACTCCATTTAAAGCCAAAAATACAGTGAAAAATTGCTAAGAGTAAATTTTAGATGCACTTACCACACACACATACACATGAAAAGGTAACAGGAAAATGAACATATTCGTTTGCTTGACTGTAGTAATCATTTCATTGTGTGCAGGCATATCAAAACATATTGGTGTGCACCTTAAATATAGACAATATGAGAAAGTGATCCTATTTTAATACAAAGAAATAAGTAAACCAGTGTCTTCTTGCTTGGGGAAGAGGTTGTAGGTGGGACAAGTGATGGTACAATGTGGATCTTGTCTTTTACTACCACCATATCTACCATACATACATGAGGAAGCTGTTCATTTTTTATTATTTGGGACAAGGTCTGTAGTGCAGTGCTACAATCTTTAATCACTGTAACTTCAGACTCCTGGGCTCAAGCAATGCTTCTACTTTAGCCTCCTAAGTAGCTGGGCTATACAGGTGCACGCCACCACCTCCAGATAATTTTTCTTTTTTTGTAGGGGTGAGATTTTGCTGGGTTGCTCTGACTGGTCTTGAACTCCGGGTCTCAAGTTATCTTCCCACCTTGGCTCCCAAAATGCTCAGATCACGCTTGTGTGCCCGGTCTAAGAATTTCACTTTTATTTATAGTTTTGGTATTCTTCCATGCTTTTGTATGTTGAAAAATGTATAATAAGGAAAAAAAGGACGTTTAAAAGATTATTATAACTAGAATAATTATCACAGAATCACATATTCTTCAAGGCCACTATTAAAAACATTAATTCTATTTCATCTATTTACTTTAAAATTGTGTGTCTTTGTCTTAATATTAAAATGGGTCATCTTTACACAACATATTGTAGGGTCTTTCTTTTTTTATCCACTCCATTTTTGACATTAAATGGAGTTTTTAGAACAATAATATCAAGTGCAAATATTGTGAGGTTAAGATTTAGATGTACAATTTTATTGTTTCATCTTTGCTTCTCCAGTTTTGTGTATCCTGTTCCCTTTATCTATATTCTTTTGTGTTATATATATATACACACACACACACACGTAACACACACTAACTAAAGCCAGTAATTGCAATGGCCTCTTTCTATATATTTAGTAGACCATTAGGACTATTAGTTTTTATTTTCTCTGGCTGCCATAGGAATTGCAATATACACACATAACATTTCTCAGTTTGCCAAGGATTAATGTATGATTTCACTTACAGTGTTGGATTCTTAAAACATACAGTTCTGTTTTTTGATCCACTGACTTTCATGTGATAGTTATTACAAGTATAATCTTCATGCATTGAACTTCCCCAGAGGTTTTTACAGTTTTTATTTGAAACACTCACATGTATTTTAAAGAACATGAGTGATAAAAATAAGTCTGTTACAATTACCTCGATATTTAACTATTTCTTTTGTTCTCTCTTCATTTTTGATGACCCACGCTTCCCTCTTTCATTCCTTTTACGATAGCATTATCAGTAGAGCATTTTTTTCAGAAGTTACTTTTCTTCATAAGTTGGATATCTTTCTTCTACTTTATAACTAAAGGACATTTTCACTGAATATAAAATTCCAGGTTTATAGTCTTTTATTTGAGTACTTTAAATATGTTATTCCACTGTCTTCTAGCCACATGCTTTTTAATGAAAAATTCACAATGATTATAATTTGTAATTTTTTTTCTAGTCACTATCAAGAAGTTTTTCTTTATCTTTGATTTTCAGTATTGTGATTTCACATATATAGGGTTTTTTTTTTTTTTTGTAGTTTAACTTTTTTGGAATTCTGAGCTCCTGAAATCTGTTAATGTATTTTTTTATCATATTTATAATTTTAGTCATTATTTTTATATGTGTGGATAGAGTGTTTTCATATGTGTATACATTTATGCATAAAATAAGCCAATCTCCTTCTTATTTTCTTCTGGCACTCAAATTATACATATGCTATACTCTTTGATAGTTTTCCAAATGTGCCTGCCTTATGATCTGTCAATATCTTTTCGGTCTTTTGTCTTTTGTCTCTGTTCTTCAAATAAAAAAAATGCCTATCAGTGTATTTTGTGCTAATTAGCCCTTTCCTCTGTCATCTACATTCTGTGGCTGATCCCGTTTACTGACCTTACCCACACCCCCTCTCTCCAGCATGCTATATTATTCAGATTCGACTTTCCCGTTTGGTCCTTTTGTATAGTTTTTTTCTCCCCCCTATGGAAAATTCTATTTTTTTTAAAAAGTTCATTTTACGTTTTCTTCCTTTTACTGCTGCAAATCTCTGTGATATTGGTTTTGGTCACTACACTTATATATTTATCCAGGGCTTAACCTGAAACTCATGTGGGTGGTTCAAATGTCTGTTCAGCTTTCATAGCTTCATTGTGTTGCTTGGGTCTGTCCGACTCTTGCAAGCTCAGGCCTTAAGCTAATACATGTGAGTGTTTACTCATAGAATTAGGGAATCTTCTGCAGAGCATTCTGGTTCCTCTGGACCAAAGACAGAACCTCTAGTATCATTTTAATGTCTCCACACAGTTTCATTTCTCTGTTAATTTCGTCTTACCCTTGAGGTAAAGTATAACAACCCAACAACAACTCCCACACAATAATGGAATACTTATTTCTGTAAGGATCACTTATCTAAGTTTTGACATGTGTCCACAATCAAGCCTTTCTTTATTATTGTAATTTTTATTTTTTTACTTTTTGACATTTTCAGGTAGTTTCTTTTTATATTTCATAGGGAGATTTTATTTGTAATCACTACAAAGAATGGGCTTTAGTGAGTTTATACTATTGCATAATTTAAACTTCTTTTCAAGTGTCTTAAATAAAAAATATTAGGAATACTTTTTAAACTTCACTAGAGGCTGTTTAGTCCCAAGTCATACATTTACAAATGAAGGAATACAATTCTGAATTAATGTTAGTTATTAGCATAGTTAAAATTATGTAGACATGAATATAATTTATATTCTCAAATAAAGTGCTACATGAGAAGCACTCATGAAAACTGAAATTTAGATAAATAATTAAATTGATTAACATTGTGAAGTAATGTATTTCTTTGTTCTTCAATCAACAAAATGCTATTTAACAGAAACAAAATATTAATCACTATCCTAGTTTTAATTCCTAGGAAAGTGTTGAAAGTTATGAAGAGATGCATTAACAGGAGGAAAAAACTACAATGACAATGTTTCCAAAAGTAACACAATTTTTAAGATAGGGTAAGAAATTAAATTTGCAGTAACCAACCTGGAATTATTTTCAACATGTCATGCTAAATTTTACACTAGAACATAATTTACAAAAGAAAATAATACATTGAAATTCATTCTCATTTACCCCATTATGTTATAACTAGTAATTTTAGTCTTGTGTTTTATGTGCTTATTGATATGTTTAATGACAAAGGACATTATTTCAGCATGGGCAGCACAGAAGCACGCTAATGTAGCGGAGAATTAAACCACCTTCTATTTCAAAAACTCTGTAAAGAGGGTGATATTCTGCTACCATGGATGCACATCTTTTTCATGTGTTTCTCCCTGACCTATCGTATGTCTCATTAGGACCGCAAAGACCTCCCAAGTCAGAAGTACTTTATGAAATGTTTTCTTTGTTTGCCAAGACTTTGCATTTAAGTTGGCAGTATAAATTCCATGTCCCTCCACTAATTAAAAAAAAAAAATTGTGTTTTTAAAATACACCTCCAGTGACTTTAGTGGTGTTCTGCATATTACTTGTGCTGCTTAAATGTTTGTGGCTAACTGGTAGGCCAGTGGTTTGGGGACTGTTGTATAAAACGGACAAGGTAAATAGAATATATTGCACATCTCTGAATAACGATCTAAAAACTTTAAATGCTTTCTCTCTGTCCCACACACTGATCATCTTACTGATAAAATGTATTTTTCACAGTTCTGTTGCTTTTGTCTTATATAGAGCAGGATAAAAGTAAGGTTTTTTAAGGAATGTAGGAAAGGTGATTGGTGTTATATGAAAACTGTAATCAATTGTGAAGTGTAAGCTGTGCTTCTTTCAAATGAAAATTTCATTATGCTTTTCAATACTAGAGAAAGAGTTTGTGGACAATGTTATGTGATAGTTAACTATAATGTACTTTTCTTCTAACCACTTACAGGGTCTATTAATTTCTCTTCCAAACCATGTCTGGTAATCTCAACGCTTGCCTTGGCAGTTTGTGAATCAAATGGTTGCAGGACATTCCCTAATGGAATTTTTATCTTGGCTGATACAGTGTTCTGTACTTAGTAAACAAACTTGAACACCTTCAACTAAATTATTTCCAACAGTTTCAAATAAGCCCCAGTTATAAATAGCAACACAATACAGAAGGAATTAAATTATCTGAATAAATTCAAACAATTTTATAGAAAAAACCCATACTAATATTATGGTTTAAAATTTAGAAAATATTTTTCCCATTTCAGAAATCAAATAATTATGTAAATTCAGAGTATTTTTCAGTTTTCATTATTAAATCACAGTTTAAACGTACATGTATGTTATCTTTAGAAAGAATTTTGATTTAGAATGAAAAATACTTTTGTAATAGTTACAAGTGCACAGTATTGGGATGTACTTGCTTTAATAGAAGAAACGTTGTCATGTTTTAGTTTTCTCTATAGGGATATAATTAAGGATATATATTTTTTATTTAGGTCAAGTACAATGTTTCTCATTTGTTTCCATCAAAAAATATCTATTGACAAAGAAGAGGGATTTTGAATTCTCTAGGACTTCTTTTTCACCTCACTTGCATGTATTTCATATGACTACAAAGTTGCAAATTTTCATTAAGTCATAAATTTTCCATTCATTTCCATAGTTATACTCAAACCATCTAGTAAAATGCCATGTTCTAGAAAACATGGAAAGCTAGTCTTGGAAATGTATATAGTTCAAAGACTTGAAATATAATGTAGGCACTCAAATATAAGTAGCAACAAATTAAACCTTCATGTGAGTATTAGCTAATTGAAATGAGTTTCCCCTTTTGACCTGTGAGTGAGATAACAGATAGTCACATTTAATAGTGAGGTACCCTAATTGACCCTGGCTATTTTTAGAACTGCTGGGCAGGTGGTCCTTTCATTTTCTGTTGCAGGGATTCTTAAGCACTAAGCCTCAGAACTAGGACAGAGCTTGAATGGATTTTATCCAATACTCAGACATGCAAGGAAAATGGTGATAAATTTGGTTTCAGTCTATTAATGCTGCTATAAAGGAACACTTGCGGCTGGGTGATTTATAAAGAAAAGAGGTTTATTTGGCTCATGGTTCTACACGCTCAACAAAAAGCCCTGGGTGAGCATCTGTTTCTGGTGAGGGCCTCAGGAAGCTTTTACTCAGAGGGAAAGTTGAAGAGGAGCAGGCAAGTCACATAGGGAGTGAGAAGGAGCGAGAGGAGGAGGAAATGACAGGCCCTTTTAAACAAGCAGCTCTGGGGTAAACTAACAGAGCCAGAAATCACTTGGTACCAATGGAAATGGGCCAAGCCATTCTATATATCTATATCTATATCTATATATATATATTGAATTTTTAGTATTTTATTGTAATGTAGGTTACATGCCTTTAAAATAAGCGCCTAAGGCCTACCACAGTGTTAAAACTAAGTGAAAATAAAAATTGATCAAGTTAAATGATGAAACCAAGTTGCAATGATTTTTTTTTTCCTTTCATAGGATTTTTATACCTCATCTTGCTTACTTAATTGTTGTGTTAAGACATTTATACTCTATACTAATGCACAATAGGTGTGATCCCATCATTCACCCTCAATCTGACCTCCTCTCTCCCCTCTCATCCCCCCTTCTCCCTCCTTCATCTTGGGCCATAGTTGTGAGCTATTTCTCATATGAAAGTGTGAGTGATTGTAAATTGGTTTCATAATAGTACTGAGTGCACTGGATAGTTTTTCTTCCGTTCTTGAGATACTTTACTAAGTAGGATATGTTCCAGCTCCACCCATGTAAATGTAAAAGAGGTAAAGTCTTCATCTTTTTTAAGGCTGCATAATATTCCATGTTATACATATACCACAATTTATTAATCCATTCATGGGTCTATAGGCACTTGGGCCAAGCCATGCAAGATGAATACTCTCCCCAAGACCCAAACACCTTCCACCAGGCCCCACCTCCATACTAGGGATCAAATTTCAGCATGAGACTTCAAGTGGACAAACTCCATACCATATCACATTAGTACTTTTTTAAACACTAGAAAGATTTAATGTTTTTATTCTGTTAATGTATTTATTTTGTCATCTGTCTTATTATTAGATTATTATTCCACAAGTGATTGAGATCCTTTATGTGTCTTAGTAAATTTAAGAATTATACATTAAAGCTGTTGGAAATTGCTATTTGTGCAAATTTTCCATATAAATTGTGAATTTGATTGAAGAGAACTCTGGTTACAGGGCTGTTGTATTTAAAAAATAAAGTATCTTTAGGTTTTTTCTTTGTGGAAGTTTATTTCTCCCAGAGAAGTTTCCCCATCTGCCAAAATGTTACTAATTAACCAGAAGTGTTGTGCCCTGGAAGCTCTGAGTTTAGTGAGAGTAAGAAACTAAATACTCATTATTCACAAATGATAGCTAACATTTACTGAGAATTTATTCTGTGTCCTTGTTCTGTTTTAAGGGCTCTTAATTTTATTACATAATTCTAAGAGTTAAGTACAATAATTATAAGTGTTTTACAATGATAAATCAGATGTAGATAGGTTGAATAACTTACCCAAATTCAGAAGAATAGGAAATAAGAAATTTGTGCTCATTTTTCTATGGAATGGTTGTACCTTTTTTCCTTTAATCTTGTAAGCAAATAATTTCAGTCTCCATTTCACATTAGAAAGGCTTACTGAATTTTTGTGTGTTCATTGTTTATTATATTATTTCTTCTGAGAGGAACATTTTTACAAATGTTCAAATCATTTTTTCATTCCATTACATGTAATAACACATAAAAGCAAGAATATATGACCTTTTGCTTGTGTTTTTGAATGAACATTATGCACCCAAAATCATGAAAAGTGTATTGAATATTCATAATATGTTATTAATATAATCACAATGCCAGCAATGAAAGAGCTACATGATCATTACTTTTTCTCTAGTTACAGCAAAAGTGTTTTTCTGCCTTTACATTAAGTTATTCCAAATTGTCTTACATAGAAATTATAATCATCCTTTAAGAGCAAAAATGTCAAGGCGATTTTATTTTATATTCATGGAGAAAACTGAGGAAACAAAGTAGAAATGATCCATCAATGCTGACTTAATTTATTAATTAATTTGGGTGCTTGATAGCCAATTGGTTTTCTTTTTGTTTATTTTTATTTCAAAAAAAGTACAGGGTAAAAGTGGTTGTTGTTGTTTAGAAAAACTATTTCATGCTGAAGTCAAGGCTTTCAGTGTACCCATCGAGAGAATAGTGTGCATTGTACTTGATAGATGGATATGTATCCTTCATTCTCCTACTACCCTCTCCCTTGTTAGTATCCAATGTCCATAGATATCTTCATTTAGTGTGGAGAGTGGGTCATCAGTCAGCAGGGCCCCCACAGCCTGGGAGATGTTTAGTGAATGACCTCCAGCTGCTTTCCTCCTGCTGGGTCAACATGTTTTTCCTCCTCTTAAAACAACATGTTTTTCTCCTTAGATGTTTTGCCAGAAGTCCTATATCTCTTTCCTTACCTAGCTAATCTTTAGAAACTATGCAGAAAATTATGTGACCCTTGCCTTTTATTTCCTGTCTTTAACATATGTTAACAATGTTATACAGTAGAAACCATTAACAGAATGGTTCTTTATAAAGTTATTTACATTTTCCAATCATATTGTAAGACCAAAATATGGTTTTTGTCTATGCTACTTCCTCATAAACCACCCTGCTGAGACACCATAAAAATCTAATTTTGTATTTTAGGGCTGGGTGCGGATGTGACTTCTCCAGACCTCCCAATCCCAACCTTGTCTCTTGTATCTTTTCTCTCATTCCCACTCTGGTTCATTCTCTTCCCTGCTGCTTCGTGATAATTTAGCTTCCATTTATGAATGAGAAAATGTGGTATCTGTTTTTCCATTACTGAAATACTTTACTCAGGATGATTTCTAGATAATCCAAGTTGCTGCAGAAAAGAAAAAAATTATTTCATTTCTTTTTGTGGCTGAGTAGTACTCCATGGTAGGGGTGTGTGTGTGGGTGCATCACATTTTCTATTTTTATTTATTTGTTTATTTTTGCAGTTTTTAGCTGGGGCCAGGTTTGAACCCACCACCTCTGGTATATTGTGGCTGGTGCCCTACTCCTTGAGCCATAGGCGCCACAAATTTTCTATTTTTTTTTTTTGAGACAGAGTCTCACTTTGTCACTTGGAATAGAGTGCTGTGCTGTCATAACTTACGGCAACCTCAAACTCTTGGACTTAAGCGATTCTCTTGTCTCAGCCTTCTAAGTAGCTCGGACTACAGGCACCTGCCACAACCCCTGGCTATTTTTAGAGATGAGGTCTCAATCTGGTTCTGGCTGGTCTCAAACCTGTGAGCTCAGGCAATCCACCCACCTCAGCCTCCAAAGGGCTGGGATTACAGGTGTGAGCCATTGTGCCTGGCTGTATCACATTTTTTTATCCACTCTTCAGTTAATAGGCACATAGATTGATTCCACATCTTTGCTATTTGTAGAGGACAAGAGACAAATGACCTCTAAGCAAGATGATTTACAGCTGAGGGGTGGACTCTCGGGCAACTTGTCCACAGGTGCTCCTTATGGAGAAGGAGCCCCTGCCCTCAGCACGTAGTCATTGTTAATTACTCCCCTCACCTGTATCATTCCCTTTCAATAAAAGGCTGGTGTGGAGGTTGCTCGGGGCTACCCGGCAAGTAAGGGCTAGCCTGCCTTCCACAAGCTTGTACTTCTAATCTGCCTCTCACCTGGTTCCTTCCTGTGCTAATGTGACCAGGGCCATAGGAGCCCCACGGGGCGTGACAGCTATTATCAATTGTGCTGCAACAAACATTTGAGTGCAGGTGTCTTTTTTTAATAAAATAACTTATTTTCCTTTGGGTAGATATCCAGTAGTGAAATTGCTGGATTAGATGGCAGGTCTACTTTTAGTTATTCAAAAGATCTCCATACTGCTTTCCACAGAGGTTGTACATTCTCACCAACAGAGTTTTTTTGACTTTTTAATAATGATGTTTCCAATAGGCATAATGTGGCATCTCATTGTGATCTAATCTGCATTTCCTTGATAACTAGTGATGTTGAACTTTTTGTTTTTTCATATGCTTGCTGGCCATCTGTCTATTTTCTTTTGAGAGGGGTCTGTTCATGTCTTTTGCCCAATTTCAGATGTGGTTATTCATTATTGCTGATTTGAGTTCTTTGTAGATTCTGGATATTATTCTTTTCTTGAATGTATACTTCAAAATTTTTCTCTCATTTTGTTGTTTATTGACTGTGTTGATCATTTCCTATGCTGTAAATAAACTTTTTAGTTTAATTAATTCCCATTTAGTTTTGTTGTTGTTGCTGCTATTTTTGCTTTCTGGAGCTTACTTATAAATTATTTGACTAAGTCATGTCTAATAAATTTTCCTATATATTTCTCTTTATTGTTTATGGTTTCAAGTCTTACATTGAAGTTTTTAATTGATTTTGAGTTAACTTTTGTATATAAAGAGAGATCGGATCCAGTTTCATTTTTCTGAATGGGTTTATCCAGTTTTTGCAGCACCATTTATTAAACAAGATGTCTTTCCCTAGTGTGCAGTTTGTTTGCTTTGTTAAAAATCAGTTGGTTATAGCTATATAACTTCTGGGTTATATATGTAATTTCTATATAATTCTATATAATATAATATAATTCTATTATATTAATTCTATATATATATAATTCTATATATATATTAATTCTATATAATATAATTCTATATAATTTCTGGGTTCTCTATTCTATTCCATTGGTCTATGTGTCTATCCTTGTACCAGTACCACACTGTTTGGTTATAGTAGTA
>NW_003852480.1:4279219-4280634 GCF_000181295.1 Otolemur garnettii
TTTGTTCTTTTATGGAAGGTTGACTTGGCTATTTGGAGTCTTTTCTGATTTCATATAAAGCATAAAATAGAACTATTTTTTTCCAGATCTTCCAGAAAAGTCATTGGTATTTTAATGGGGATTGCATTCAATCTGTAAATCACTTTGGGTGGTATAGCCCTTTTAACAATGTTGATTCTGCTGACCCATGAGCATGATATGTTTTTTCATCTGTTTACCTCCTCTGTGATTTCTTTTCTTAGTGTTTCATAGTTCTCTTGATGGAGGTCTTTCACCTCCTTGGTTAAATATTTTCCTAGCTATTTTATTTTCTTTGTTGCCTCTGTGAAATGTATTACATCTGTGATTTGATTTTCAGCTTGACTGTCTTTGAAGTATAATGAAAGCTACTGATTTGTGTGCATTGATTTTGTAACTTGAGGCTTTGTTGAATTTTGTATTTATCAATTCTAGGAGTCTCTCATTTGAATCTTTGGGGTTTTCTAGGTATGAGATCTTGTCATCAGCAAAGAGTAATAGTTTGACCTCTTCTTTTCCCAGTGTGTATCTTTAAATGAAGCATTAAAACCACTACCTTCACTTTCGATGTTAGGATTGATATGTGAGCTACTGTTCTTCATCATGTTGAAGCAGACTAGTTGCTTTGTTTTCTCTCTTTTTTTTTTTCTCTCTCTCTTTTTTTGCTTTTTTTTTTTTTTTGAGTTCTGATGTTTAACTTTCAGGTGTTTTTACATTGATACATATCAATTGTTCTTTTCCACGTATGGAACACTTTTAAGTATTTCTTATAGGGCAGGTGTAGTGATAACCTGCCTTTAGTGTTTCTTTTAGTGTTTTGTTGTTGTTGTTGTTGTTTGTTTTTGTCTGGGAAAGACTTTGTTTCTCCCTTATTTATGAGACTTAGTTCTGCAGAATGCAAAATTCTTGACTGGAAGTTATTCTGTTTAAAGAGACTGAAAATGTGAACCAACCTCTTCTGGCTTGCAACGTGCCTGCTGAGAGGCCTGCTCTTAGTCTGACGGGTGGGGTTTCCTTTTTAACTAACTTGTTGCTTTCATCCTGCAGATTGTGGGATTTTCTTCTTCAATTTGACTTTTGTCAGGCTAATGAAGTCTGCCTTGGTGATGCTCTATTTGCTATGAATTTTCCAGATAGTTCAATAACCAATAACCATCTTATATGTGGTATCTAAACCTCTACTGCTAGCATGGGAGTTTACTTCTATCATGCTCTTTGATAGGTTTTTCATACTTAATGCTTTTTCTTCTCCTCCAGAGATATCTGCAATTCTTATATTTGTTCCTTTTCCATAGTTTTATATTTTTCTCATTGATTGTTCATCCTCTTTGTTCTTTTTACCCCTACTTTTATTTACTGACTTACTTCAAAATCCTTGTCATTTTTTTTTTTTTTTT
>NW_003852480.1:4280748-4286900 GCF_000181295.1 Otolemur garnettii
TGCCTCCGCCTCCCAAGTAGCTGGGACCACAGGCGCCCGCCACAATGCCCGGTTATTTTTTGGTTGCAGCCATCATTGTTCTTTGGCGTCCGGGCTGGGGATTCGAACCCGCCACATTAGGTGTACATAGCTGGCGCCTTAGCCGGTTGAGCTATAGGAGCCGAGCCAAAATCCTTGTCATTGAGCTCTGAAATTCTTTCTTCTGCTTGGTCTAACCCGGTGTTAAAGATTTCTGATGTATTTTGAAATTTCTGGAGTTTCTATGCTGGTTCCTTCCCACGTGGAGCCTCTTCTCTCAGTCCCAAAGAGATAGTAAATGCAGTATTTTTGTTCTCCTCTATTGAGGGACCTAGGGACGGGCCTCTAGGTAGGATGCATGGCTCCTACCCTGGCAGCTTGACCAGGTAAGAGAGGATCAGAAACACTGCAAGTCTGTAATTCGACTGCCCTACCGCATCTCCTCTGTTCTGGTGTGGTGTTACTGGCCTACTGCTACAAGGCTGGCCCCTGGTGCCAGTTGTTCACCTGAGGAAGGGCTTGCAGGCAGGTTAGGGTGCCTGCATGGGAGGGAGGAAGTCTGCTGGGCATGGCACACTTGCATGTAGGCCTGGGAGGCCAAAAGCCAGGGTGTTGTCAGGGTAAGGAACACGGAGGGTGTAGGGCAGGACATAACAAGTGCCTAGGGTATATGTTCCTGCTGGCCCACAGGGCAGGGTGTCTGCTCTGAATGGAGCAGGTCCACAGGACGCAGTGCTCACACTTGTGGGCCAGAGTGGCTGTGGGGCAGGTACTCACGGGAGGCAGTGCAAGCACAGGGCATGGTGCCGAGGGTGCCTTTGCAGGATACCACGAGTCCGTGGCCCTCAGTCTGCTCAGATCCAAGGGCGAATTGTGGGCTGGCTTTCAACATGCCCAGTAGCAGCAGCAGTGGAGATGGGGCACACATCACGTCCTGAAAGGGTGAATATGAGTCCCAGATTGCCCTGCTTTCTCCCTGCCTGGCCAGGGTTTGGAGATCGGCAGTCACAGATCTGATTCCTCAGCAAAAACAGCTTCCCAGGGTTGAATGTCGTCATGGCACTAGCCACAGCACGCGGGGCTCCCCAGACTGCTGTGCCCTCTCTCCAGGGCAGAGCAGCTACAGAGCTCCAGGCAGGGCTCCGCCTCAGTCGCAGGTAGCCTCAGTGGAGGAGCCTTCCTCAGGTCCAATGCAGCGTCCCGCAGAGTGTGGAGCCCGGGCTTTTCTCTCCCTGTTTCCCACACGTGAGCACCTTCCCTAATTGCCTCCATCCTGGTGAGCAGCTCGTCCACTTTTCTCCACTTCACTTTGCTTCTTCGTCTTCTCGGTAGATTCCCAGCACCCTTCCTCCAGTGATGGATGAGGGGTGGGAGGTGGTGGTGGTATCTATTTGCCACTTTTGATCCTTTCTGTGCGAGCAATCTGTGCAGGTGGCTTCCAGTCCACCACTTTGGCCAGAAACTCTAACTTACTTTGTAATGATCTTATGTTAACTAAGGATAGACGTGAGACAGGAAAATTGCCATCTTATATCTCAAAGGTAATATATCTTTATATCTTTAATCACACAGGTGATTAAATAATGAAATCAGGTAATGAAGTATTGAGTCTCTATATACTATTGAGATTATTGATTGTGAATGAAGAAATTTATAAAACACTGAAACAGATCATGAGAGTGCTAAAGCTCTTAGTTATATAACTCAAGAGGCTTAAGAATCAAGGCATGTACTGAAACAGACAAAAAACAAACAGGTATGCTTGCTAAAATAGTTAATTTGGGGTGGGGCTGATGGCTGAAACCTGTCATCTTAGCACTGTGGGAAGCTGAGGCAGATAGATTGCTTGAGCACAGGAGTTCCAGACCAGCCTGAATGAGCTCTCATCTCTACTAAAAGTGCAAAAAGAAAGAAAGAAAAAACCTAGCTAGGCATTGTGTTGGGCATCCCAGCTACTGGGAAGGCTGAGTCAGGAGGATTGCTTGAGCAAGCTATAATGTCAGGGCACTCAACCCAGGGGTATAGAGTGAGACTCTCTCTCTCTCCAAAAACAAAATAATAATAATAATAAATAAAAAATTAATTTTTAATAATTTTACAATTCTAAATTGACAGTTCCAAATTACGTATTTTTAAAATTCTTTGGCCTTTAAATTAAACCTTAGCATACTTAACATTGTAAGCAGAAATTTTTTTCTATTTTTCAACTTTTATTTTTTTCTTTTGGCATTTAGTTTGAACTTCAACATATGCTGATTCATCATGAATTCATCAGGACTAACATTGCTGAGTGCAAGTACATTTTTAATGCTAGATGCTCATCACTCCATAATTTCATAACCTCCCTTGGAACAACTTTCTTTTCTTCTATATCTTATTTATCAAATGTTAATTAATGCTACAGCATTATTTTCATAGATTTGTTTATTTTTAATCAAATAAATTTTGGATATTAAAAAGATTTTCCTAATCCATTAAAGAGTCTTAATTTTGTCTTGTCAAACAACCCTTATTTTCTAGATGTGTCCTCCACCAGTCCATACATACTAAGGCATGGGTCGTTAAAGAGCACAAAATTTTGAATGAAATATGTTGCATAAAACACTTTAAGAATAACATATCTCATTATGATCATTACTTTGTATTTCTTTTTTTTTTTTTCCAAGCAGTTTTTGGCCAGGGCTGGGTTTGAACTCGCTGCCTCCGGCATATGGGGCTGGGCCCTACTCCTTTGAGTCATAGGCACCGCCCTACTTTGTATTTCTTAAAATAGGATTTATTTTTACTTCTTGGTTCATTGCTTCAAGTTAGCTTTGAATCATACACTTTTTAATGCTAAAAAGGGAAATACCCCAAATGTATGAAACATACATAATGATCATATAGACAAATATACTAGTGGATTTTAGTCATTGCAGGGGGGAGGCTAATTGCTCCCTTATTTCCTTATTGTCATCTCTCAGAACTAAAACACAAGCTTAAGATCATGACTCCATAGTATTTGCACTTACAAATGATGCCTTAGGCATTGAATAAGTTAATATTTTAATGTATGTACAGAGAAATTACTAAGGATTGATGCTATTTTTGAAACAAGAATCTTAGAAGGAAAAAATATTCTCAAACTCTGTAAAAATAATATAAAGCAAACTTTTAATTTTATGTTTTTTCAACTTTGGGAACTAACAAATTTAGAGGAGCTACGCACTGCACAGCTGAGTGTGAGAGTGGGTGAGTATTCTGAATGCACCAAGCTGACAGCAAGAACAGCATCGAAAGGAGCAAGAGAAGTGTGTGAGAAAGCAAGGCTGCATGTGGAAGCTGCATACAGGTAGTAAGGTAAAGGGGTATGAAGAGGGTTAAAAACATCTCTGAGAAGACTGTTCACAACACTGCACAGAAGCAGACATGTATTAAAAGGAAAGTGGTGGCTTGAGTCACTACAAAAAAGTATTTTTTTTTTTACTGCTAAGTCAAACCCTTAAAAATTCTCATGATACTTAATTTTTATTCTTTAATCTTTTCTTAATACTTTTAAACTTAATTTTTATTAAAACATAACTGTATGCATGAATACTTTTAAAACTACTATGATAATGGCAAGAATTTCCAGGCATATCTCTATTTCTCTATACATGTATCTGTGTTTTCATACATGTATAAATAATGTCACATGTTTTGCCTAAAATTATGCATACAATGTATTTTGTTTCATTGCTTTGTTTAAGAGGCAGGTCAGAAACTTAATAAAAATTGTCAGGTGATTTTATCTTAGGCGTAATTTTCTTTTAGAGGTTATCTAAAGCAGAGAAACATCTTTCGTGAGCTCTTTATCATGCCCAGGTAAGGGAAAGGCATGCCATTTGCGAAGAGCTGCATATAGTAACCCAAGAACAGATGCTTCAAGCTAAGATGAATATTCTGTTTAATAGTATAAAGCATGCCTTTTCAAACTGTGCTACTCATTAGAAAATTGTTATTTTGTACATCTGGATTTGGGTTAAACTGTGTCTCTAATGTGGTATCCATTTCTGTTACATCTTGCTCCCTGTTCACAAGTAAAGGTTTCAGAAGATGCAGAGCTTGAATATAAATGAAGGAGCAGTTCTGAGCTGGAATAATCTATCATATATTCTGATTTTTGGTCAGATTACAGTGTATATCAATGAGGATCTATTTAGGAAAATATAGACTATTTCAGATTTTTCAAGCTTAAGGAATTTAATTCAAGGAATTAGTTAAGCAGATTAATGGAAAGGTTGAGGATTATAGCAATAGGTGATAACACAACCTAGAGATTAGCAACTCTAACTATCCCTAGGCCAGGAGCTCCAAGGAAGAAGGCCAAAAAGCAAAAGCATGGCACTGTGGATGGATCTTGAGCCAAGCAATGCTTCCCTTATAGGAACCAGTGACACAAAGGAGTGACAGATCAGTATCACAGAATCAAAGAGTACATAAGGCCACTGCTAGACCTATCACTGGAGGCAGAAAGATATAAGAAGAACACTCTGATTTATTTTCATTCCTCTTGTTTTCACTTCTTTCCTCCCTCCTTACCTCCAGTCTCACAATTGCCTTCCATTAATCAAATCTATAGGGAAGCTAGAGAGCCCGGGAAATGAAACTTTCAGGAGAAGGGTAAGGAATGAATCTGGTAGGAAATGAGTGATTGACAAGTTCAGAAGGCATCTTCTAAGCCTTCACAAAGTGTTTTCAAAAGTACTACCCTGGTCTTAGATATTTCCAGTATAATCAAGAAGTGCTTACTTAGTTAACTAGGAGGATTTAAGAGAAGAACTATAAGCCCTAATGACGTTGGTATGGCTTTCCAATGGAGAATGATTATAAACTAAATTTTGGGATGAAAACTGTCTTACAAAGGATTCCAAAATGGAAGAATATTTGGCTTCTGGCCTTGAGAACTCATGAAAAATTCTATTATAGATCTGTAAGACAAAACTCTATGAACCTTCAAAAGAGCTGATTTATGTTATTAATATGGATGTAGTCTCAAACATTTGGGAAATGAACTATATTTATTAGAATATAACTATGTTAATTGAAATAACTGAACTATATATAGAGCTATATATAATTATATATCATATATATCAGTATAAATATGCTTGATACAAATACAGAGCATTCCTTACTTACCAAGTACATTCTAAATTGATGTTTAGAGAACTTGAAATTAAATGATAACCTATCCAATGAGGTTTAGAGAAAAATGAAGAAGAATTTAATAACTCTTATTAGTATATCAGCAAAGGCAAAAGCCCAGAGCATACATAAAAGTCTTATAAATCGTGCTGTCATTAAAAAGACACATAATAACAAATCTCTAAGTCTTAAGTAATATTTTTATAAAGCAACTTGTAATGTCTTTATTGAGAAGACACATTTGTTCATAAATTTAGGAATTTTTAAACTGTCCTTTAAAGACATTACATTTTAATTGAACTATAACATATATCAACTTTCACATTTCACACTTGGGCATTTAAGCTCTTTTGAACTGTGGTTTTTAACTGCATTTCCAAATCTCTTCTCCTTTTCCCTATTTTAAATCTATCCCAATTGACTTAATATGCTCATTAGATTCTTAAACATATACCTTGAATTTTTGTGTTACCCTCTTTACTTACCTCAATTTATCTGCTTTAAAAATGTATCCCATTTTCACTGGCCACTCCAGTACAATTCACATTTTAAGACTGTGTATATATTTGCTTATATGACATGGAACTACTTGGAATTGTCTGTTTTAATCATTGGATGATATGCTAGAAATAACTAATAGACAAGATATTGCCATTGCCTTTAAAAATATTGTGTAGGAAGGAATGTGACATTAAGCATACAATTGAAATGTTATCTGATATGAGTTGTGATTATCTGATATGGGTTAATTTCTATTTGTGCTCCCAATTTAACTCCTTTGGAAGTACATTTTCCAGAAGGTACTTTTCTGTATAGATCTGAATTGCAATGTTCAACAAAAGAAATGTGGGGGATTCTGGGAAGATGGCCGACTGGTAGCAACCCTGGTCAGAGGCTCCTGAACAAAGGAAGAAAAACTGGTTGGAATCAGAATCTATGAAGTCAAAGACGGGGAGCTGAGCCCAGAA
>NW_003852480.1:4296592-4331863 GCF_000181295.1 Otolemur garnettii
AAAAAAAAAAAAAGAAAGAAATGTGGAAGGTGGAAGTGTGGCAGCACTGTGAAGGTCAATGAAGGGCGCCTGCTGGCACAGTATCTCATGTACATTGTCACTATTGGCTGGACCACTTGATTGGCATCAACATGCACCTGCACCCATAGGTCCTCCGCCCCTTCCAGATCTGCATCATATATTCTAGCTCTGGACTCTGAGTGCAGGCAGGATTATTACAAAGGTGTCAGGTTATTTTTTAAAGGTCATCCACATCATCAAAGTGGAGGTTTATACTCATAGATTCTAGTTCATTCTTGTGGATTCTACTGTGTCTTTATTCTCTTCTACCTCAGATCCAGCTTTTGTGCCAATCTCTTACCTACCCTTAGACTCAAAGGCAAGAGCTTTATGTACAAGTTTGCACGTGCTTCCATAGTTGTGGAAAGGCAAATCACAATAATACATCCCTACCTTGGAATTACTTGTATTATTTTTCTTCCTTGACCAATTACTGACTGATAAAGAGACTAGTCTTATAGGCAGTTCCAATATTCACCACCTTCAGGATAGGTACCCTAAAGAATTTACCACATGTGATTAGTATTAATGGAATTAATGTCACAGTTCCCAGTGGTAAAGGCTGCTGATAGCCCATGGCAATCTGTGGCAAATAGTCACTTAAATTATTATTCTCCCATTAGACTCTTGTAATAAAATGTCTTAGAAGATAAAGTAGTTGCTGCCAGTAATATCTTAGTGAAAATAAGTGCTCTGATGTAGTTGATTGGCTGCTTTTAATTATGCTTCAGTACTCTGAGGGAAGAGGAAAAAATAATTGGTGCTGAAGAGTTTCAAATTCCTAAAAGTTTAGGAAAGTGATCAGAAAGTTTGTGATAATTATAAAATAAACACATGGTCCTTACAGACATAGAGCCAAGATTATAAAAGGCAAACCCATAGTCTAATCTTTTGTGTGATTTAATTGCAATGCAAATTGAATTTACAGTTCATAAGGTCTCCTGTGTTAAAACAAGGCATTGATTAGATAAGAAGGGGACATTGAAAAGTGAGGTGGAGGCATATTTCTGAATCCTTTACCACTAGGCATTTTGATTTTATTAATTCTGCTGAGGCCCCTCTACCAGTGGAGGCGACTTTCCTCCTTTGAGGGGTGTCATCTCCCCTCCCTGAAGAACCAGTCACTATGAGGGAACTGATGATTTTTCTAAGGACTCTTCTCACTACCTTGCGTTACTTCTAGAACTAAGTCCTATTCAAATCTGAAGGCCCTGGGTAGGAAGTTATAAGTTACATCCTGTGAAAAGGGTGAAAAGAATGTAAGATTTTCTTATTTTATATTAATACATTCTAAGGGTGAATAATGGTGGACAAAGTAATGCCAGACCCAGTCTCAGTTTTTGGTACCTATTTTTGATTCTATACTATCAGGATTATTACTGTACTACATGTAGCAGTTGGGAGCGGCTCTTTCTTTTCTTTTTATTCAGGTTGTTTGACCTGAAATAAGGCTCCAAAGCTTATCCATATTACATAAAAATGGAAAAAACAGAACATTCTTGGGATATCATAAAAGAAGGCATTCAAAGGTTTAGGGAGGTTTAAAGGCTAGAGCAGATTTTTCATTTGAAAACTATTCAATCATGCCCTACCTAGGAACACGTGAGAGCACCCAGAAGCTATTCCCTTCACTGAGGCTACGAGAAATACCTGTGTGAGGGAGCCAGTTACTGTGCCAGTGTTCGGTGGTAGTTATTCTCTGTAGAGAGAGAAATAGTAATGGGACCTGCTGCTGGCTCACTGGCTTCCTGTAATCCATTAGGGATGATCATAATCTAGGGTATAAGGGACTACCTTGTGGTACTTAAGCGCCTGAGACAAGCTATGCATGGTTATCTTTAGAGATGACTGAGTAATCAAAATAATCTGACCAATAGAGACCACTGATCTTGGCTACTTGATTCTTCAGGGATTATCTTGCTATACTTTAAGTTTCTATAAAATTGAAGCTTTTTTTCCCATAGGAACATGCAGCCATTTAGCAGGGTGATTGAACATCGGATAAAGAGACATAATTAGACTTTGGGGAGATAATTAAACACTCGGTCTTCACTGATACTAATTCCTAGAAATCAAAATGCCTTTGGTCCATCAGCGAGAATTGATGCTCATAGAGGGGACCCTATAAAACTAATAATGTTTTCAAATTCATCTCTCAGTGGGCCTAATGTATCATGAGAAGTTTTGTCAGTATTTCCCCGGTATGAACCAGACATATTAGCATCTGAAATAATCACAATGGTTCTTTGACCCATGATACCAAGTTCATGTACAGTGAACTTGATAGGGGTTCTAGTACAGTGTTTTTCAATAGCACACTTGAACCTATAGTTAAACTTCCATAGCACACTTAAATTATTTATCAACAAAGAAAAAAAAGAGTTAAAAGAAAACTTATTGTGCTTTGAACTTCTTTGAAAATAATTTAATGAATGATCTTTAAGAATTTTCACAGTACTCCTAAGATCCTCTCACAGCACACTGGTTGAAAAATCACTGCTCTGTTTAAAAGGCCAAATAGAAGACAGAGGTGGCTCTTCATTGCCACTGTCCTGGAGATATCTGCAGAGATAACAGCCAGTATTAAGCATGTGAAAGACAAAGGTTGGTCATTCCTACCACATCCTCTTCCAGGCTACCTATTTGGCTGATGCAGAAGATAGATGGATCATTAAGAACAGTGAGTTATCATAGCCCTGATCCTGTGAAGACTCTGACTTCCACAGCTATCCCAGATTCGGCTATATAGCTAAAGCAAAGCAACACATTCTTTGGTACCTTTGGTATGCAGTAATCTCCACCACCACTACCCATATCTATTAATAAAGACCATCAGAAAAAGCCAAATGACAGGTATAAATCTCCATGGTTTAATTGCAGAACTATATCAAATCTCTTTGATATAGATATATCTTTTAACATGAAGCCAAATGATCAGATATAAATCTCCATGGTTTAATTGCAGAACTATATCAAATCTCCAACCCAAACTGTCCTACACAGGCTGTACCTACCAACGGAACACCATTCTGGTGCATTAGATTCATCAGCGTTTCTACTGATTAGGCCAAGTCAAAGGGAAATAGCAATCACATTGGAAATTGTGGTAAGTGATGCAATATTCTAGAGGATAGGAAATAAATAAATATGAGGGGCTTGTTATGTTGGTGAAATTTCTCCATATGATTTTGAAGATATATGGACGTCATCTGAAGTGAATGGCTGCCTTGCCAAAATCCCACACAAGGATGCTTTCAAAGAACAAATATGATGGAAAATCCCTCTAGTAGGCAAAATTTTGAGCAGTGCACCAAGTTCTTTATTATTCCTGGAAGAAGGGATTGACAAATATATTGATCTACATTGATGGATGAGCAGTAACAAATTGGCTGGACAGTGGGTAACTTGGAAAAGATGTAATTGGAAAATTTGAAGCAAAGACTTTTGCTGGATAAATACATGGATAGACATCTTTAGGTTGACAGAGAAAGTGAAGATATATGTGTCCAACATAAATGCTAACCTGGGAGAAATCTTGACAGAGGATGATCTTAATGCTCTGTTCTTCAGGCTAAGTAATTCAACCTTTTCCCTAACTACTCTGTCCTTGCAAAACTGTTTCCTAAACATAGTTACTGTGACAGCAGGGAGTAAGTTATGCATGGTCTCACTCAACAGAACTTTTTGCTGAGTGTCTCACTTGCCAACAGCATCTTGGCCCTCGCTGAGTACATGCTTAGCTGGCACACACAGATTCCAGTCTGGTGTTGCTCTCCAAGGGATTCATCTATCTATCTGTGGCAGTTTGCCTACATGGTGTGCCCCCTTCAGAGAAGAGATAGTTTTACTCTGTATATGGATTTACCTTCCCTTCCTGAAATGTTTCTTCCCAAACAACTATTTGTGGAGTAACAACTTATTCACCATTATGTTTTTCTACACTTCATTGCATCTGACCAAGTAAATCATTTTATATAAGATTAAGTTTAACAATGAATGAATGCTTGTGGAACGCACTGACTTTGCTACATGTAACCTCACCCTGAAGTAGCTGTTTTACTAGAATAGTGAATGTCTTTACTGTTAATTATAATCACCAAGTGTACATTAGATTCCTGGTATATATTCATCGTATAACTGAAATGTTTTACTGTGTGACCAACATTTCCCCATTTCCTCCAAAGCCCAGACCCTGGAAGCTACCATTCTACTCTCTATTTCTGTACGATTGACATTTTTAGATGCCACATATAAGTGAGGCTTTCTGTCTTTCTTATCGTCTTCTGTCTGACTTATTCTATTTACCATAATGCTCTGGATATTCATCCATGTTGTTGTAGGGGTCAACATTTCTCTTTTGCCATAGCTTAATAATATATTGCATAACACAAGGTGGCCATAAAATTTGTGTGTAATTTTAAAATTACACACGAACTTTATGGCCACCCTATATGTAACATGTATAATATATAAATACATAATGTGGTAGATATTATAAATAATGAGATGCATGTGTGTGTGTGTGTGTGTATGATCTCATGATTTCTCTATTCATCCATCCATCCATCCATCCACACATACTTGTTTGTTTCCATGCCTGAGCTATTGTGAATAATGCTGCAATGAACATGGGAGTGCAGACAGCTCTTTGAGCTACTGATTTTGTTTTCTTGGATGTATTCCCAGGAGTGGGATCGCTAGATCTTGTGATAGCTCTGGGTTTTTTTTTCTTTTTACTATTTCCTGAGGGCCCTTTATACTGTTTTCTGTAATGACTACACTAATTTACATTCCAACCAACAGTGTATGAGGATTCTCTTTTGTCTACATCCTCAGCAACACATATCTCTTGTCTTTTCCATAATAGGTACCCTAACAGGTGTGAGGTGGTATCTTATAACTTTGATTTGCATTTCACTGATTATTAATAATGTTGAGCATCTTTTAATGTGTCTGTTTGTCATTTGTATGTGCTCCCTGTAAAAATATCTACTCACAAAAAAACAGCAATTAAGGTCCTTTGCCAATTTTTAAATTGGATTATTTGGATTTTTGCTATTGAGGTAGGAGTTCCTTATATACTTTGATTACTAACCCCTTTTTAATGGTCTTAACTATTCTTACCACACACTAACACAAATGATAATTGGTGGGGTGATAACTTTAATGTGACAGTCTTTTGACAATACATATGTGTATCAAATCATCATATTATAGACCTTAAATTTCATTAGTAAATCCTTTGAATAATGTTAGAATAGTAAGTGGCCATTGGGAAACTCATGCATAGTGCAGGCTGAGGGCAATATGCTGCAAAGCTATGATGATGATGATGCCATTAAGGGCATATATATGTTCTAAACAAACAACCCACAGGGGTTTTTCACCCCATAACTAATGTTATAGGTTCGTAATACAAGGAGGTGAAATGGCAACACCTATTTCCATCATTACTCCTATACGACTAAACAGTAAACACTGGTTTCCATCTCTGCAACTTTGGTCTCTGCACATGACCATGTCCTAGTTTTATTGCAAAGAATACTACCAACAGGGAACAAAGGAATGGTCATTAAACTAGAGGCTGCCATACAGCCTCTTTGAACTCTTCATTCCAGCAAATACACAGGCACAGGAGGGAGTTACTGTGCCTCCGTGTGTTGAAATAAGGTAATATATCCTGTGATGGACTGAATGTTGGCCTTCTCCATAAATTTCTCTTTTAAAATCCTAACCCCCAACGTGATGGTGTTTGGAGATGCAACCTTTGGTATCTAAGTATGACATGGGTGTGGAGCCCTCATGTGTGAGATTAATACCCTTTTAAGAAGAAACACAAAGACTTGACCTTGGGCTTCCCAGACTCCAGAACTATGATTAATGAATGTTTGCCAGCCAGGTGGGTATCTCTTGCCTATAATCCCAGCACTGTGAGAGATAAACCTGGAAAGATCATTTGAGGATAGGTGGATCAATTGATTTGAGGAGTTCAAGATAAGCCTGGTCAACACAGTGAAACTTTCCTAAGAAAAATAAAAAAAGAATCATTCAACTATTGTGGGCATGCCTGTAGTCCCAGCTACTTTGGAGGGTGAGGCAGGAGGATCTTTTGAGCTCAGGAATTTGAGGTTACAGTGAGCTATGATTGTGCCACTGTACTCTAGCCCAGACAATAGAGCTAGACCCTGCATCTAAAAATTAAATGCATAAATAAATAATTTTTATTAATGTCTTTATTGTCTAAGGCACCCAGTTTGTGATATTTTGTTACAGTAGCCCAAAGTGATTAGAGTAGAAATCTTCACTTTCAAAAAAAATTGAGTTGCTACTATACAAAAGAAGTAAAGGGTTATATGTCTAGGATGAAGAATAATCCATAAAAATCCTCTCTGGACTCTCATGTTTTGTGATAAAAATTAATGAAAAACTGTAATGAACCAGAACAGGCAAGACTTCTCTGGCCCATGCCTTTCATAATAAAATTTTAGACACTCTGTAAGGCAAGCAATTATGAGCAGACAAGTTACTTGCTGAGGGTAAAAGAAATACAGAATGGGTAAGTGGAAGAAGCATATTTTAGCAACCATAAAATATGAGGAATGTAATAGTTACAATAGTTGCCTATTTATGTTTGTTTATATGAAAACATCTATGTGTACAGTAAGTAGTTATTTTCTGCCCCTTTCCAGTCACCTATTAGCTATAATAAAATAGTTTAATAAGGGCTAAATAACACAGTAGGATTTAAGGATGTCAAAGTGTGTGATAATAGAAGTGAACTCAAACCTCAATCAAAGGTGAACAAATGACCTACTGGACTTTGTATACTCTTCTGAGAACTGAGTCAAATTGTTTTTGGTTATATGTCACATTAGCAAATAGTGTATTTTTTTGGAAGTTAAGAACAGTTAACAAAACATATCAAGTATGCATGTCTAGTTTATTAAGAGGGGTAGACTGTGAATGTTTCGTATTATATTAACTTAGATATGTTAGAAGTACATTTCCCCTGCAGTACTGAGTGGATCCAGCAGAACATGACGAATCACTGCATAGTCTGACAAAACCAGAGGGTCACTGCCAGCTCTGGACTTGAACATTGTTGGATAAAAAATTCCTGTTTCTTGGACATGTGTTTCAACTCAAAATTCTGTAATTATTTCTTTTCTTCAATTTATGTAAAGTGTTGTTTTTAGAGTATTTCATATCTTCTCATTAAATTATGTAAAGAATACTTGTTAATCTTGCAAGAGTCCAGGTTTTACTCTTGATTTGGAAGAACCAAGTAAATAAAACAGAGATATTTGTGATTGCAGACCTACATTCTATCAGTGGAACAAATAAAAAAATAATAGAATAATAACCCTATAAATATACATTTACAACTATTATCGATCCATAATAATTAAAAATAAAAAAAATCAAATAATAAATACATTACATAAGTTTTGGAACATGGAAAATGCTACAGAAACAGCAAAAATTTGTATAAGTTAGGAGCACCAAGGGTCAGGGTGCCAGCATGGTATCTTATTCTGAGGTAGTTCTCACTGATAAAGTGAGACTGAAGTGACTCCTCAACAAAGATGAGGATAATTTGGGGAAAGAAAATTCCAGAGAGAGGAGACAGCTAAGAACAGAGACCTTTCTTGGAATATGCCTGGAGTGGTTGAAAAGCCATAGAGGCTGGAACAAAGTGAGCAGGAAAGAAAAGATGAAAATAAAAATTTTAGGAAGTAGAGATCAGATCATGTGGTATCAAGAGAACTGTTTTTAAAAAGAAGGTGTAATTGTAAGGTGTTTATATGCTGATAAAAATATTCCAATAAAGAGAAAAAACGAAGTGATGATACAAGCGAGAGGGGTTCTGGGGGTTCTGTCCTAATCAGCAGAGAGCAGATAGGACCAAATGCACAGGGGTGGCCACGGGCCTCACACCAGAGCGTGGACAGTTCTTCCGTAGCAACAGATACAACTGCAGAGAAATGGGCAGATGTGAGTAAGTTCTCTGGTGTGGTGGTGTCATCAAGTAGAAATTCTATTTTGATGACTTCTATCACACTTTCCTATTCAATAAAACAGGAAATGCTGTTATCCAATTAAAATAACTAAACATCCACCGGAATGTCCTGCAGACACCTTCAACACAGAGATGGCAGGGCCACTTACTTAGAGGTCTGAATTCAAGTAGGTTTGAGCAGGATCCTGAGAATTCACATTGCTGATAATTTCCTAGGTGATGCTTCTGCTTCTGCTACTGCTCTAGCAATGACACGAGGATACCTAGTCTCTTAAGATAGACTAAATCTATGACATCTCTTATTCTCCCTTTCTGGTGCTGTTACTCTCTGAAAACATTTCTCTGCATTTCATTTATTTATTAATTTATTAACTTATTCTTTCATATATTAAGTTTTGAAATTTGTCACAATTTACTATAAAGGATTTCAGCAGAATATATAATCCATACTTCATAATTATAAAATGGTAGAAAAAATAATAGCCGACACCCTTCCTTTCATTTTTACCAGTCTCTCTTCACTAAAGCTTTATTTAATAGACTACTTTTCAATTTTTTAAACTAATTTTGTACATGATAATACAAGAATTATGAATGTTTTCAAACAATGCATAAAGTACATAGTCCTTTTTAAAACTGAAATCTATTTTAATATATTTTCTAAAAAAAAAAAAAAAAGAAAAACTCCCTGACAATGAACAAATATAAAATTGGCCATTTTTTCACAGATATTTATTTTTCTATAACTCATAGTTATAGAAAAAAAGGCCATGTTCACTGGAGTATTAATGGTAGTGTAAGCAAAATGTTGTTTTGGGAAATATATGGTCATTTCTAAGCTCCTGAGTGCAGGAAAACACACCAGGAGCTTTTAACCTCACTACAAATCAGCATGCCAGATCTGGCAGTAGAAGTTTCGACTTTGAAGGGAGTCAACAGGAACTCCAGAAGGAACATTTGGTGAAGAATCTGCCAACGGCCTTTATTACTTTCTGAACTACTCTAAGTTACAGGTATTTCCAGTTTTGTTCTGCAGATAATTCGAGCTCCATCTGTGGCTGATGAATATTTTTTAGTACGCTATTACAAATTATGGCTTTAGGCACCGCCGCACCTTCTCCCTACTAATTCAGCTACATAAAATATTGCATTTCCTGGTTCTGGGTATATTTCCCTGGCAAGAATTGCAGTGAGAAATAAGTGTTCTATTTTCTATTATAATTTTTCGGTTGATTTGTTTCCAAAAAACAGATTGTTTTCAGTTTTATACTGAAATACGCGATTATTAATTCTAATGTGTTGATGTCCACTGGGCTCTATGCTAAACTCTTTCTAAAGAAATCAGAAGAATCTGCACATAAACTTTAATTCATACCGAAACCTACATAGTAACTATATAGTTACTCAATTTGGTTTGAAGTGTGCGGAGTTTATTATATTTATATTGTGGACATTTTGTACTATGCTCAATTTCCAATTAGTTTTAATCCATTTGATGGAATTATTTCCATAAATTAACAAAACTATAAAATATGTTTTAGTTTAATGCCATATCACTGCCTAGATGTAATCCTTAAGCCACTTCAGAGTGTAAATTATTACATCCTGGGACTGTGTGGGCTCAGAGACCTGGCAGGTCAAACCCCACAGATGTCACAATAAGGGAGAAGATGGTGTCATACTTATGTGGTAGAATTGAAAGGAAGGTCAAGTTAGATGATTAAAAGAGCAAAATGTAGTGAACTTGGGGATTCACATTAATTAGGGGATTTTGTACAACTCCAAAAATAATGCATGACATTATTAAAATGTAAGGATTGGTTTTTTCCTTTTTTTTTTGTTTTCAGCTACCAAAGTGTATTAGAAACATAATATAGCAATTCTGGATTTAAATAGGTGCATCCAAGCTTGGGGAGTGGATAAATCTGTGACTCTACAAAATATTTTTTTGGCCTATGAGTAAATTATGTTTATTTTTCTCCAGTAATCTACCATTAAGGTAACATTTATTGTCAGTTATTTTGATAAACCATTCTAAATCCTATGGGCAAAGCTTAGTGATTGTGATTTATCTTCAGTAAGCTTCTGGATTCCATTTGCGAAGTTATAAAAATAATTTGTGTTTATTTTAATAAAGTGAGATTGCTCTATGTCATTTTGTTTTCTTATAAAATCTTCCAATTTTGTTAAATAGACTTATATAAACTGCATAAATGAATCTGGTAGCTATTCTTGTATTCTCTGTAAAAGATTGTGCAAGATAAGGATTAAGAATTATTTGTTCTGAGGTTTTAATGTAATTTGCTTGTATGCACATATAGAATTTTGATTACTTACACAACTTCAGCCTCCTGGTCTATTTTAAAATCTTGCCCCTTTTTAACTAATTTGGTCATTTATATTAACTTAGAAATATATCCATTTATTTATACTTCAAATTTAGATTTCTAAAATATTTAATAACTTTTTTCTGAGTTTTAAATTCCAAATGTACATTTCTTGTCTTTATACTTAATATTGATTTTTGGTTGTGTCTTTATTGTATTTGTTTGCTTGTTACGTTTTGGTTTTTCCTTGGTTAATGTAGTCAATAATTTTTTTCTGTTAAAATTTTCAGAGAACTACATTTTGGTTTGGTTTTGTGTTGGAGGGCATGCATACAACTTATCACAGCTACTTAACTTGAATTTATACTTACTCTAAAATTTTTGGCTTTCTCTATTTGTATTAAAAGCTACAAATTATTCAAAAGTAATAATTTTCCTGCTCTCCATACATTTTGTGATGTAATGATTTCATTGTGACCTAGTTCCAAATATATCTTAATTGCCGATGTAAATTGTGGATGATTTATAGCTCTATTTTCAGTTTTTAAATGTATAATGATCTTATTTTAACAATATAGTTTTTAATGATTTTTAATTTTATTGTATGGGGATCAGAGGATGTAACAGCGAGTCTCCAGAATTTTTTGAACCATCCTTTCGTGACTATGGGATGCCAATATTTACAAATATTTCATGTTTACTTCAAATTCATGCATTTCTTTATTGGGCTCTTTGTACACTATATATCAGATTAGTTAATCATATTTTTCTGACCTTCTGTATACTTACTTATTTCTTGCCTGCTTGAGATATCACTTGCTTTGAAAATTGTGTAAATATCACACTTACCATATTACTGTTTTTATACTTTTCCTTATATTTCTGTGTTTATGTACACACATATTTTTTAAAAATCAAGTCTATTTTTTTAGATAGAGAAATATTAATTATTTTTATATATTTTGTGGATTTTTCTCTTTATATGTAGCATCTCTTTCTTAAGTCTTTTTTTTCCTTACGTCTTTTATATGTTGATATGACAGGTATATTTGGCCTGTATTTGCCTCCTATCGTATTTTTCTCAACTCTTCATTTTTGATCTCTTTCTATCCTGTTTAACTAGATTTTTATGTCCCATATCAAAATTGCTATCGTTTAATATCAATAAATTTAACTTACTGACAACTGTATAACTGCTAATGTGTATTAGCTGAATTCTGCCTTATTTTACATTTTTCTTTGATCTATTTTTTCCCATTGTCTCTCTTATCCCTCTTCTTTGAAAGAATCAACTTTTATTTATTCTCTTTTCCCTAATATAAATTATTTCAGTTCATTTGAAAAATCAGAATTTCAGTTATAATCTTTAGTAGCTGCCTACACATTAATTTTAACTTACACATTGGTTTTGTTTTCCCTACAGAGCTGTTATAGTGTTTAGTGTTTTTCTTCCCGTGTATGAGACAGGACCATCAGAGGTTTTTCTTTCCTTCTGTGCCTAACTCCTTCTATGTTACAGTTTTCTAGAATAGAACCTCCCAACTCCGTACCATTCAATGAAGGTGGGGTATGGACAGGTGTGAATAAGATGATAATCCCTTCATCTATTGGAAGTACTTAGGCCAGTATTGGGGTAGCTGGCATGCCCAGCTTTGTGGCTATGGGTAAAATGTGCTATTAATACATAAAATCTGCACATATCCATGGAGGTATGTGTGACATTTTGATAAACACAAAGAAAGCATAAGGGTGAAATCAGAGTATTTCGGACATTCATCATCTCAAGCATTTATCATTTCTTTATGTTGAGAACATTTCAAATCCTCTTTCATAACCATTACTGTTCACTATGGTCCCCTATTGTACTACCTAATATTAGAACTTATTCCTTATGTACAGGGTGGCCATAAAGAACATGTTAAATTTGCACAAGAATTTTAGGGCCACTCTGTATAACTGTGTTTGTTCTCCCTTCTAATTAACCAATGTCTCTTTACTCACCCCTCCGTACATACCCTTCCAGGTTATGATAATGACATTCTATACCCACCCCTGTGAAATCAACTTCTTTTAGCTTCTATATATGAAAAAGAACATGCAATATTTTCTTTCTTAGTAAAGAAAGAATTTTATATTCTTAGTAAATAAGTACTTGACTTATTTCATTGAACATAAAATGACTTCTAGTTCCATCTATATTGCTGCAAATGAAAGTATTTAATTTTTTTTTTTTTTTTTTTTTTTGCCAAATAGTGTTTCATTGTGCATCTCTGCCATATTATCCTTATCCAATCATCCAATGATGGACTCATGGGCTGATTTTGTACCTTTGCTATTGTGAATGTGCTTGCAGTAAACATGGGAGATGACAAGTATCCCTTTGATACCTTGTTTTTTCCTACAATGTGTAGGAGACTGAGCACCAGGCTTATAGAAGCAGCCACCTGCTCTTGAAGAAGGCGTTGGGAACAAGACAATCTCCTAGCTGGGAGGGAGATGTTTTGCAGCTGGTAGACAGGCCCTCAAGCAGCTGCATGCGTTAATGAGATAAGATAGCTTGTTAGCAAGCCTTATACTTGTTAGCAAGCCTTCTACTTTGTAACTTTCGTAGGGCAACAGGATGGGAGTCCAGCCAGTGGAAAGAGCACTCAGCAACCATTAAACAAGTGATCCTAGCATGTGGGCACCCACTCCTGTGTATCAGGCTTCAGTAAAAGGCCAAGAGAGAGGATTCTTGGGGCTCTCAGAAGACAGATGGGAAGTCCACCTCTTGCAGGCATGTACCTTTAATCCGTGTCCCAGCTGTTTTATTCCCACAGTGACAGGGTGTCACAGTGGGCACTGACAACAACATAGTTACATTGACTACTCAAAAGAATTGCTACCAGGATCTTCAATACCTTTGGCTACCATTGATACAGGACAGGTGGTGCCACAGCCAGCTGAGCTGAGCTGAGCTGAGCGGGAGGACCTGGCTCCCTCTGCCTTGGTGATGTTGGTGCTGCAGCAGCCAGTAGAGGAACCAGCAGCTTGGAGCATAGGCAAGGAGGGGAGATTCCCACCTCGACTGGAGGCTCCAACAGCCAAAAGGACCGGACAACTGCTGGGGAGACACGGGCACCTTGGTGTCTCCTTCCCTTTGCACTTAGACAGAATAAGAAAACCCCATTTCCTATGCCTGGGTCAATTTCATGTAAGTTTCCTAGGCCTTAATTCTGTGAATGGGATGTGTCTATTCATTAACTTTGCAGAAGAGAATGTCCATTCATTAATACATTCATTCACCTTGTCCCGGCGGAAGGGACTGTGTCCATTCATTTCCTGGCCTCACGTAGAAGGAACCCATGCATCTATATATATCCCTAGATGGGAAAAAGATGGAGAAAGAAACAGAGAGCGCTTTTCTCTCCCAACTTGGGTTTTCTCTCCCTACCAGGAACTTTAGTGTTTTTGTCTTCCTTTCTGTAAATAAATTCTGTCTTACCACTGATCTGTGGTCCGCGGATTTATTCTTCAAATTGCCGAGACCAAAAACCTGAAACTCTGGTATCAGATTTGGGGAGCTTTCTTGAATATCACTTCTTTGATCTGATTTAACTTTTTCTCCTTAATGAAATAAAGTTAAATGCTGGGAATTTTTAATTCAAAGTTGAACTCCCTCCAAAACTTGCTTAAATAAAACAGGTTATTTTATAAAATTGGAATAAAGTGGATTTGATGCCACTTGATGACCAAGATGAATTTTTCAGCCTTCTTTTCACAGCATTGAGACTCTTCTCATGTTTGCAAAAAACTTGAGGCTGATTACTTTATGTTTGAAAAACTAAAATGCTCCCTGAGGTCTTTAATAGACCACCGATTTATTTAATCTTTTAGCTAATATTTGATAATTTACTATTTGCACAACACAGTTGCAAGCACCATGTATCAGTTCAGGTCTTTCAGAAAGAAGATGGTAAGAAACACAAGAATATATTGGAGAAATATCAGTCAACAAAAGAACAGTGGAGGAACCAGAGTAGCACAGCAAAGCTTCAGACCATATTGCAGGTCCCATTTGCTATGAATTTTCCTGATTTTCAATGACCATCTTATATCTGGAAGTCTGAATCTCTGGCTAAACCAGAGAAGTTCTCAGCAATTCCTCAGAATGGACTTTTTGTGCTTTTAAGCCTTCTTCTTCTCCCACAGGGATCCTATAATTTGTACATTAGTTTGCTTTACATGATCCCATATTTCTATAATTACCACAAAGTCTTTTTTTAATAACTTTTTAAATGACTGGTTAGCCTAAGTGCCTTCACTTACACGTGGGAGATTCATTCTTCTCCTTGGTGTGTTCATTCTATTGTTGAAGTTCTCTGCTACTGTTGAAATTCTCTAAATGACTCCTCAATTTCTTTCATTTTGTTATATCATTTCTTATGTTGTCTAGAATTTTAGTGACTTTTTGTTCATTTCTTGTAATAGTTTTTCATTTCTTTTTGTTAGTTTTCAATTTTCTCTTTAATTCCATTCTTCTTATTTCCCATCCATATTCTGAATTCCTTTTATGTCATTTTAGCAATTTCCTTTGCTTGTGGTTGGAGTCCACTAGCAAACTCCACTGGTCCACTGAGGGTGTCAAACTCTTGTTTTTTTCATGTTGCCTTGGTTCATTTGCTGGTTTCTTTTCATCTGAATTCTCTCTTCTTGCTCAGAGCTAATAGGTTTTCAGGGCACCTATTCTCTCCTTTGCTGGGAACTCTCCTGCTTAATTAGAAGGAGGGAGGCTCCCTAGATGTTGCTTCTTTCCTATTCTTTGATGTAGCAGGTGGGTGACATGTGCACTAAAAGCCTATAGTGCATCAGTTCTATTCTGTCCTACTTACCCATGATTGCCATAGTTCAAGCTGGTGCTGCATGATCTTTGTGAAGGGGGCCTCGTTCCCCGCATCATTGTAGGAAGTTCAAGTCGGTGATGGATGAAACCTGCACAAAGGCTGGTGTTGTTGATACTGGAGTTTCAGGTTCTTGGTTTTGGTGATTTGAAGAATGAATTGAAGGACCACAATCTGGTAAGACAGAATTTATTCACAGAAACAAATATAAAAACTTACAAAAAACAAAGCTACTAGCAGAGAGAACCTGGGAGGGGAACAAGCTCTCCTGCTCCCTCTTCAAGGTCTGTCCTCAGGCTCTCTGCTCAGGTTTATATAGTCACAGGGTCTGTTTTGCCAGAACTCAATGTTGGCTTTTAGGGTGTGGGTCTTTGTCAGTTACAGTTAGTTGTCCAATCAGCAGCAAAGTACTGGAACACTCAGGCCCTGGAAACTCACATGAGGAGATAGTAAGGCCCCATCCATGAAACCGACCAGCCAGAAGGTCACCAGGAGGAGACAGCAAGGCGCCAGTGTCTCCCCCAACAGGTGTCCCACCATTCCAGCAAGCTGGTTCCTTCAGCCACGGCAGCATCAACACAGGTGGCAGGTTGTGGGGCCACCTGTCCTGTATCATTATGTTGATTGCTCTGCCTGTGATCTCTCCACAAAGTGACAGTGGCAGCTGTGTGAGCCAATCCAGACCGTGGTCATGGATGGCCAGGCTGCAAGCATTTGCACAATCCATGTCCAGGTATAACAGTGGCTCAAGACCACTCAGGCTGTGGAAGGATGTTGGAACTTGGGGCAGTTCTTCTGGTCTAATGGCAGTGGTGGGAGTCTTGGGGGCTGTGTCCCAGGCCTGGTGGGAACTCTGCAGCCACAGAGGTGGAGCCTTCGACTCTGGTATGGGAACCTCAGTGCTGAAACTGTGATCTGCAGAAGCAGGGCCATGCTGTCAGTGGGCTGTTCCCACTTGGGTCTCAGAGGCAGTGCCACACAGGCAGCCAGCTGTTCTGCCAGCTCAGGGACTGCAGTTGCCAAGCTGTACCAGTAGGGGGCAATTCCAGCAACTTGAGTACTGCAGACCTCTCCCTTCCCCACCAGGTCCACTGAGGCAGTTGCCCAAAGATTCCCAGGTTGAGACCACAGTGTTGAAAGCAACTCCTCTGCTTTGATCTCACCACATTGGAGAGAGGGGTGCTTGCTCCCAGTCACCGGGTGGGCTCCGAGGGAGCATCTGCTCTGTCCCCTCCTCCTACAGCCAAAAGGGGACAATAAGGCCACTGTTGCCAAGTTGAGCCCTGTGTAGATTCGGTGCTGCGTACCTTAGAGCTCAAGACAGTGTCATCTGCAGAAACCCAGGATCAGCAGTTACCAGAAGCTTACTGCACAAGTCCTCTGGTGCAGTGACACCACAGACTCCAGGCAGCTCTCTTGTCAGTCCAGACAGAGGTCTGTGGTAGTGGGGGAGCCCCCATCACAACTCAGCCACAGTGCCTGCAGAGTGAGCGGTTACCTTAGCTCCCTGTCCTCTTGATATTACCAACTCCCTCCACAGACCCCCTCCATCCATCATGTGGATGAATCGCTCTGTCACTGTCTTCACTCTGAGTGTTCCTCATCACTTTTCTGGGGTTTCTCAGTGTTCCTTCTGAGAAGAGCTATCCCAAGGTAGGAACCTGCCTGCCCTCAGGATCCCTTCCTTGAGTGCAGCGTGCCTGTGGGCAGCTTCTAGTCTGACATCTTCCCATAGATCATACTTAGTATGTTTTTTATGATTTTTATTTTTTTTAAATTTGTCAATGTATATTTTGTGAATTTGACCTAGAACATATTACTGAATGTTCTGTTGAGCCTGGGAAGAATATGTGTTCTATTGCTTGAAGTATTCTATAAACATCAATTAGATCTACTTTATTAATGGTGCTTTTCAGTTCAACTGTATTCTTAACTGATTTTATGCAGGCTTTATTTATCTAATCACTGATAGAAATGGGTTAAGTCTCAGACTATCAAATAGATTTGTAAATCCCTGCAATTCTTTCAGTTTTGCCTCTCTCTCTCTTTTTTTCCTCTCTTTCTATATTGCAGTGTGGGAGGGTTTTTTTGTTTTGTTTTGTTTTGTTGTTTTGTTTTTAATAGTTTTGTCTGACGTAGAATTATTGCATAACAAGTTTTTATTTTTTATTTTTTTGCAATTTTTGGCCGGGGCTGGGTTTGAACCCACCACCTCCGGAATATGGGGCCAGCACCCTACTCCTTTGAGCCACGGGCACCACCCCAGTTTGGGAAGTTTTTATTGATGTATCTTTGAGCCCACTGAATCTTTCCTCTGCTGTGGCAAGTCTGCTGATTAGCCCATCAAAGAAATGCTTCATTTCATTTACAATGATTTTAGTTTTCTAAACTAAAGAACCAGATTTCTTTGTGGTTCTTTCATAGAGTTTTAATTATCTCTGCTTACATATACAACTACTCTTGTGTGTCGTCTAATTTTTCCTACTGGAGTCTGTAACACAATAATAATAGTTACCTTAAGTTCTCTGTTAATTCAAATCGGTGTTACAGAAGATTCTTATTCTGCTGCTTTTCCTTTTCTGATTGTCTTTTTTTTTTCTTACTTTTTAGCATGACTTGATATTTTTTGTTGAAAGATGGATATAATCTATCTAATAATAGAAACTGGGTCAATGGAGCCTTTGATGTAAGACTTCATTTAATCAGTGTAAGAACTGAGCAGTGTTTAATGTTGGCTATAGCTGTAGGTACCTGAAGCTTCACTTCCCTCTACAATCCTTGTTGTCATTATTGTTGTCATTTTCAGCCCATTGTCTTTGATTTTGGTTAAGAACTTCTAAAATAGTCTGTGCTCTGTGGCTCTCTCAGTTGTAACTACTGTTGTTATACTGCAACCCAATTCCATGGCATTAGGGTATGGCAGAGGGGAAAGATACTATAATCTTGTTACTAAATCTGAGTTTACATTTTATTGACCATGGTCCTTGAGCTGTGACCTTCAGAAGCATGTCATGGTTTTGCAATGTTTTTGCCCCTTGTATAACAGGGAGGCTTGAAGGTGCTGCAGTTGTCTAACTGCCCTTCCTCCAACTCAGATGAGACTCAGATAAAGTGGTTTTCTTTGAAGGCTGTCCTTTGTTTTGGAGAATTCTTGAATGTATTTAAAAATGGCTACTTCTGCATGGGTACACTTCAAAATAGTAATTTTTGTTCTCCCCATGCATTGAAGCAAGAGCAAATTTTTTCATCTTCACTGTGAGAACTTGGTAGAACGTAGGGTCACAAAACCCAGGAATGTGTCCAGGCCCCAGGACTGCCCACAAGACCTTTTAACTCTTACATGATCCACACTCATCCTCTAGAAATGCATCAATTACCCTTTAAGTGTTCCTTGCAGTTAATGGCTCCTGGTGAGCTGATCTAAGCTATGTTTCTCTGTATCCATCTGTCTCTCTGGCTATCAAACTGATAGTTTGACTTATAACCTCAAGTCTCTGATGGATCTAAGAAAAGTTGCTGATTTTCAGCTTGATTGGCTTTTTCTCTTGTGAGGAAATGAATTATGAATTTCTTTTCCTATTGATACCAGACTTTCAGGTTCTTGGTCTTGGTGATTTGAAGAATAAATCTGTGGACCACAGATCAGTGGCAAGACAGATTTTATTTACAGAAAACGAATACAAAAACACTAAAGTTTCTGGTAGGGAGAGAAAACCCTAGTCGGGAGAGAAAAGCTCTCTCCTTTTTTCTCTCTCACTCTTTCTCTGTTTAGCAATATATATAGGTGCATGGGTTCTTTCTATATGAGGCCAGGAAATGAATGGACACAGTCTCTTCCGCTGGGGCAAGGTGAATGAATGTACTAATGAATGGACATAGTCCATTCAGGGAATTGAGGCCTAGGAAATTTACAGGAAATTGACCTAGGCATAGGAAATAGGGGTTCCATATTTAGTCATAGTGTAAAGGGAAGGAGACACCAAAATGCCGGTGTCTCCCCAGCAGTTGTCTGGTTCCTTTGGTTACCAGAGCCTCCGGTGGGGATGGGAAGCCCCCTAACCCCACCCCTACACTCCAGCCCGCTGGTTCCTCTGACGACTGCCTCTGCACCAACACCACTAAGGCGGAGGTGGTGGGTCCTCCAGCCCAGCTCAGTAGAGTTGGCTGGAGCGCCACCTGTCCTTTATCACTATTACCCATCACTACACTGTTTTTGTAAACATCATTAGCTAGCTATGCCTACAACAAGATTTTCATGTATATGGTATAATAAAATTAAGTAATATTAAATAATCATTATTTAGTTTTATTTTCTAAGGGGATCAAATATGATTCAAAACCAATTCATAGATCCTTACATCTCCCTCATGGAAAATAAAAGACCCCACTTCATCATTATTTCTTTCTTCTGGCTTGTCTCACTGAATCTCAGGCTATGGTCTCCCTTCCCATACTCTCATTCATTGTGCTTGGACCACAGACATGTCAGCTCTGCTTCTTCCTTTGAACCTTTACAAATCTTGTTTTTATCTGGCTGACATAATCTTTCTCTACATGATCTTAAATATTCCTCTGTGTCTTCCTTTTATCTCTTCTCTGACCATCCTGTTTAAATTACAACTTCCTGGCAGTGCCTTAGGCCTTCTCCACATTATCTTTCTCCGCAGAATTTACCATCATCAAACATGTCATGAATTTTACTGTTTATTATGTTTCTTGTCTTCCCCAAATGGAAACTAATTTCCATAAAAGCAGCCAATTTTGAGTGTTTTATTCAAACACTCAGAGAACACCTGACACATGGTCGACGTTTACAAATATCTGTGCTGTGAATAAATGAATACATTGGCATTGTCAGTAAAATATTTATTGAAAGAGCGTACAGGATCTTTTAAGAAATACATGAAGGTTATGCCTTGCCTCATTATTCTCTGTTCTAAGGGCAGAAGAGCTAATAAATCCCCCCCAAAAAGAAAGTGAAGCAAGGACAGATTGATACTGTTCTTCTAACTTATTGTTTTTCACAGAGATCAGTTCTGAGACTTAGTTTCCAATGACAGAGAGTGAGAGGTTGCATGTGTGTCTCTTTTTCTGATACACTCAGAATGTACTTTACTATGACAATATAAGCATTACTTTATAGAAAATATATATTCATGCTCCATTTTCAATGAAATACTAATTCGGTATTTCATATTATCTGGGCACGTAATCATAAAAGCTAAGTTTTCAAATAGTATAATGAAGTCTCCAAATTGGCAGATAGTCTATAATATGGTCCAGACTATAAGTGGGAAGATAAGAATTTTTCTTAACTATTTATTTATATTAATGTATCTTAGAATAAATACTTGATATTCTAAGTGCAAATTCATTAAAGTAGTAAGTTTATATTATTTTATCCCAGAGGCCATTAGACAAACCAAACATGTCTTTAAGAAGCTTCTGATATTCTTATTTTGCAAGTTGAGTATTTACCATCTGCTTTGTACAATGCCTAGCACTGGAAATGCAAAGTACAGTAAAATAGAATTCTTCCCTTCTCCATTCACCCAGGACAGCTTGTCTTCCTCTTCTACTAAAGCCATGCTACTTTAATTTTGTATGTTATCTGGAATTATTGCTTTTCTTTCTTTGTAAACCCTCAAACTACACTGTCCTTGTAGGCATGGTTAATTTTATGTGTCAGCTTGGGTAGGCTATGGTACCTCACTGATCTATATGAAGACTTTTGTTTTAATGTGATTAACATTTAAACCAGTAGACAAGACAGAAATTCCCTTAAGAATGGGTCTTTTCAAGACCAAAACATAGAAAATTTGCTTGTGTTTCCATTCTGTTATCTTGTAGAATGAAGACTTAGGATTGCAAAATCAATCCCTAACTGGATATAACTTAATTTAGAGAGAAATTTTTATCAATAGCTATAAGCATCATAAGCATCAGAAATTATTTTTAAGTGTACTAGTTAGTGGATCTTTGGGTAATATATTTAATCTACCTTATGTCATTTAGAAGCTTTGTGATATAAACTTCTCATAAATAATAGTAGATAAATTTACTGTGTCCTTTACCCTAAATACCATTAAATTAACAAACTAAGCATAAAATTAGGACACATTTCATCACTAATAAAATAGAAAAAGACTGTGACATTAAATCAAATAATATAAAAAAAACCTAATAGAATTAAATTTTGAGTCAATTTACTAAAATCTAATAAAATACACATCTAATTGTAAGTGGAATTAGATTTCTCTTCAAGAAAGCAATGATCTCTTGAAAAATCCTACCAAGAGTACTGTGATTAGAATAACTAGATCTTAGTGTTTGTGAACAATATTAGAGGGAGAAAACGCAATGTTAGAATTCCCAAATTCCCAAATCGTGAGAACAGCTATGCTTCTTGCTAATGGTAAAGAGGGTTATGGGGGGTCAACTGAGAGGGCCAGACCAGGACTGTGTCTCAGTTCATCCCTTTGTGGGCTCGGGGACTCAGGGAAATTCTGGGCACAACACAACAACGACGACAGCAGCAGCAACCATGACCACAAGTTAGTCCCTGACTATGAATAATATATTTTTTTCTAGCAAGAATATCCAGAAGAAGGGCAGGATGATGACATAAAGTGTCAAGATAAAAAGTGAAAGAAATAGAAAATGAAGACAGACTAAATAGGCATCAAGTCACATAACAAACACCTGTGACCGATGGTGCATCATATGGACCACCTCTCATGACATTTAGGTAATGAATAAATAGAGTACAATGAGAAATACTAACAGAAGAAATAAAAGGATCATAGGAAAATCAAAAACAATGAGAAGGAAGATCTAATAGCTAAAAAAAAAAAAAGATATGTAGCATAAGAGATAGAAGAAACAAGAAATGAAATGAAAATGTATTAGACCAGAGCCATGTGTTAAGCCAGAGCATAGTCTGTGAAAAAGCAGACAAAAGTTAAAAAGATCAAAGCAATTAAACTTGGTACACAAAGAGTTTCATTACTGAAGGCAGAAAAAGGATAGAGATTGTAAACAAAATATATATTTCTGATATTAAAAATAAGGACAATTCAGACAATTTCCAAAAATGGTATGGAAAATATCTTTTGTTCATGTTAAAGTTTAAATTAACACTAGACTCCAGAAGACATTAAACATTCCCTGACATTTGCTGAGATAGCTGATTTCATAGGTCTTAGTATCAAGTTGGAGAATATTTATTTTTTAGGGCTTACTAATCATCCTCTTTCAGACTTATGGAGATTGTGGTTGTGCTTTGGAGGGATCATTCTTCATCAATATTCATTTATCTATTCATTTATTGTGTAAGTTCCCTGTGCAAGGTAGTGTTCTAGGTTCTTGAGAGTGCTAAATAAAGAAAAAAACTTCCTGCCATCATGGAGCTTACACACTAACTCAAGTGAATGTGGAGGGGGGATAACAGAAGACAGGAACAAAACACATACGTATAAACATCAATTATACACTTTAAAGAAAAAGGACAGGATCATGGAGGGGATCAAAGGACAGGGATCATGAAGAATAATGGGAAGTGTGTTGCAATTTTAAATATGGTGACTAAAATAAATTAATTGCAAAAGTGATATTTGACATATTGAAAAATATAGTGACTAATGTAGAGCAAAGAACATAAAAATGATAATGAACATAAAAATCATAACATTTGACATCACTTCCTCACATTTAATGTAACAATGAATCAAGAAAATGATCATTAATTATGATGAGACAATTAGGTAAAGGGTTTATGGGAGCTTTAAAATAAATAAATCAAAGTAAAAACTTGATCAATCTTAACACTATTGAGAGTAAGACAATCAAACATTTCATCTAATATGATAATAAGAAATGTACAGTACCATATATTTTTGTCACCCAAAGTGAACCTGAATCTAATCAAGCTTCTATACATATTTAACTGATTATTTGAAATATGGGGTAAATAAACAATAACACAATTTGAATTCTAGAGATATTATGAAATTGTTTTCTTAGATAACTAGAATGTGGGAAGATTCTTTCCATCAGTGGTAGATGTCTTATTTATTTTATATTTATTTATTGTAATTCTGAGTTTTTTTATTTGTCTACTTCAGATTAAGTTGCACATGTGTTACAATTTTTACATATGCCTATAAAAATGCATTTTTAAACATATAGTGATCCTATATATATTAACTGATACTAATGTAATATAGTAATTTTCTATTGGTCAATAGAAGCCTTGAGTATATTCAGTTTCCTGCTATTCTTTAATGATCAATAATGGTCTCTATTAGCTACAGAGGTTTTCCATAAGTATTGTATTCATGTTTATCTGACTTTCTTATGCTTTACCTCCCCATCTCCTATAGTTTAAATATGTCCCTAATTAACACCACATAGCTGAATTTTATATGTTTATTTTTATTTATTTATTTATTTTAGCACCCCTCCACCCCTCAAGCCACCTGTGCACAGAGCAGATGAAATGTCAAGCCTCCTGAATTAGAACTCTCTTCAGGATCAAGGAATATCCTTCACTTCAGCTCCCTCTAGCCCAGGCGCTAGGAATCACATAAGACATTCCTTTCTTCTTAAATTTCTTTTTCTTAAGTATCATTGCTGCCAGGTGTGTTTTACCCTCTTGGTAAATAATGTATACACCTGGCTTTGTTTTAGTCTATCATTGACTCTAATCCTTCTCCAAAATCTACCAACTGCCCAGGGGAAAAGGATGTGTCCTGCTATTTTTTAGGCTGTCAGCTTCTAACTTTCTATACAATTTCCATTTCAAGGGTGATGTAGCAGGACATTTTTTGTTCTTTGACACTCCAAGTGGAATGTCTCTTCTGAAGGACTACCAAGAAGTATTCACTACCATAGCCTTTCAAAGGGTGCTCTCTACTTTGGGGAAAATTTTAAAAATTCCTCCCTGCGTGTTAAGATGCATAGACTTGCCCACACAAAATAAACATTTTTTTATAAAAATGGACTTTATGGGAATTAAAGATCTCAGAAGATTTTTCATGAAGTGAGTGCATTAGGCCCAAACATTTAATTTTCCCTTTCCTGCATCTAATTCTGTTCCTCCTCTTTCTTGCCAATTCCCAGAATATGAAAATCCATTACAGTCATTCATTTTCTAGAATTTCAACTGCAGGATTTGGTTGGATTTTACTTCTCTGAGACTCAGCTTGAATGTCTCAATTTGATTTTGTGCTTTCAACACTTTTTTAGGGATCTAGTGATTTGGAAAGGGCTGTACCATATGGTCTTGATAGGGTGATAGATTTTCATATATTTATTTTTCTATTGTTATTTTTCCAATTTTCCTAGAAAACACTATCACATCCTTAACGTTCTCTTTCTGCATCACCACTCCTTCTACCATGGCAGGCAGGACTTAGCTAAGAATCGGGGCAGTGAAAGTCTGGTGGGTATGTGAGAAGATCACATGCACTGTTGTGAGTGCAGTAGTTGAAGTGGATGAAAAATTCTCTGTTGCATATTCTTAAACCAAAATAAATAAGCATTCTTCTAAGAAAAACTAAGAGCTATATAGAAAACCTAAAATATTTCTTGACTATAAAATAAATAGAACATTTAAAACCTTTTCTACAAAAAAAATCTCTGCTAGATACTTGTAATAACTAGTCTTATCAATATTCAAACGCCTGAAAATTCAAAACCCATTCAAATTTTTCTAGAAAATGAAAGGAAAACATTATCAGTTTTTTTTAATGAATTCCTAAACCATAATAGTAAACCTCTACAAAGGCATGGAAACAAAATAACAATTATAGGTTATAATTATAATCATAATTGTGAACATTAAAAACTCGAATTATCTATAGAAATATAAAGAAAAATCCTTGGATTAAATTTAGATTTAATCTCAAGGATGCCAAGAATATTCCAATATAAGATATAGTAATGCGATTCACATTTAGAGGGCAAATGCTAATAAAAAAGAAGAAATCACATAAAATGTAGTATGAGGAAAAAATGTGACTCCTATTTCACAACATACCTAAAGTTCCTGACTGGTGTGTTACAGATACTTGTGAAACCCTAACATTTTGAATTTAGACAAAAATACAGGAAAATATTCCTCAGACCTCAGGTTATGGAGATATTTCTTAAATAAGCCACAAAATAATCAGTAAAAAATGAAAAATTATAAAATAGATTACATTACAAAATTCTCAATAGATACAATAAAAAGTGAAAACACAAACGCAAGATTTACAGAAGATATTTGCTGTGCCTGTGAATCATAGAGTTGCTACATAGAGTATGTAAAGAAATTTCACAAATCAATAAAAAGAGAGAAATAACCTATATTTAAAACATAAGTAAAAAGTATAAAAAATTAATTCACAGAAGAGGAAACACAGACAGTAAATAAATGAAAGAATGATTTCTAGTAATTTAGGAAAACCCTGGTATTTATTTAATGACCATTTCATAGATTGGCCAACATGTAAAAGTAAAATCATGGAAAGTCTTTTCCTAAGATAACTAAATAAATTGTTATGAATTCAGCAGTCTAGCAATTTTATGAAACTGGAATAGTGTGCTCTGACCTAGTAATTCTATTTTATATATAAATACAGGAAGAGACAAACTGGGATGATAATTGAGCCCTTGTTTTTAATATAAAATACAATCTAAATATTTACCAACAAGATAATAGAAAAGTAAAAGTGGTATTTTCTTGCAATGGAAATACGCAGGCAGCAGGAAATATGGAGTAATTAGTGCGAGATCTATCAACATGAATTGGTTTCACAAATATGATGCTGCTAGGTACACAGTGGTGGGTAGACAGGGTTCAGTTGCTAAAGAAGACTTACGGGGTCCCATATGACAATGCCTGCAGATCCACAATTGATTGCAGGAAAGGATACAATATTGTAACAATAATTAGATTAAGTCTTTATATCACAGCTCACAGCTTTTTTCACAGCAAGAGATCTGGAGATGTTAGCCTCCAGCTCCTGTTTTCAGCACTTTCTCAGTAAGGAGGAAATATATAAATATATTTCTATATATCTAAGAACCAAAGAAGCACAACATGGAATCTCAGTGAGAATTTCTTACACAGTAACAGTCACATGTCCCTATTCTTTTTTTTTTTTTTTTGAGATAGAGCCTCAAGCTGTCCCCCTGGGTAGAGTGCCGTGGCATTACAGCTCACAGTAACCTCCAACTCCTGGGCTCAAGCAAGTCTCCTGCCTCCGCCTCCCAAGTAGCTGGGACCACAGGTGCCTGCCACAACGCCCGGCTATTTTTTGGTTGCAGCCGTCATTGTTGTTTGGCGGGTCCGGGCTGGGGATTCGAACCCACCACCTTAGGTGTACGTGGCTGGCGCCTTAGCCGCTTGAGCTGTAGGTGCCGAGCCACATGTCCCTATTCTTGATATGGAACCAGTTTAATGGAAAAGTTTTCTGGATTACCATCATCAACCTCACCATCATTAAGAAGTAATAATGACAAGCTGGTGCAAACCACCCTGAATTTCCTTATATTCCTTGAAATTCCTTTGTAATTCATGATTACAAAGAAACACCATGAATCAGGTATGTTCCACGACTTTACCAGCATTAGCGACATGTAAGAAGCTTGGCAATATAGTTCAGATTAATTCTAGGACTATTGAGATTAACCTCTGCAGCACATTATGGAAGAAAGTTAAGAGAGATGTGTGCGGTATGCTTTCATTCACATGAATTTTGACATCCTACTAAGAATGCCTAGGAACAATAGCATATACTTGTTTTAACAGAAGTTGTTGAAATGTAAAATGTACAGGCTAGCATATTTTGTTAAAATATCAAGAATACATGAATATTATAATAATCACTCAGAAAAGGATAGTAGTAATCTTGCAATGTAAGAAAGGGCATATGAGCTGTGTAAATGAGGTTGTATAAATATAGCTTAAAGCTTAAACTGTATTCATGTTCTATTTTTATGATTTAGGAGAGTGTATATTCATTGCGGAGGCCTCTGTAGCTTTCATCTCAAATATTTAATAATATTTTAAAAAATACCTAATGAAATTTCAAAGTCACAGAATGAAACACCTGGTTGTAAACAGTAAATCAGTTTACAAAATATAGAGTAAAGGATTCACAGGGGTGGTAATTTAAATATAACTTTAAAAAAGAAAAGAAAGAAAACTTACCCTGGGAGGGTGACACTGACTCAGAGAGAGACACACAAACCAAAGGTACACAAGTCGTTTTAATGTGAATTTAGGGTATCAGAAAGTAAAAATTTGTGTGTATTAAAGTGAGTAGGCAAAATGTGACTTATAGAATCACTAAGCAAAGTGGAGGCCTGACTGTCACAGCCCTCACCGGGTTTCCAAGCAGTGTACACATGAGCTGATCATCCACAAGACTGGACCTTTCTTGCAGTTGCTGCATAAACCCTTACAATCCAGGGTCCGTGCTGGCTGGTGGGCTTGATGAAGTTCCCTGTAAGTAGAGTGCACCCGTGTCATCTCTGTGTACGCTACTTACTCTGGATTGATCCACTTCAATTCCTTTATTAGCCTGGTAGCCGTTATCAGCTATTCCCTGAGCAGACTGGTCTCACTGAAAATCCATGAAAATAAATATTCAGTGGATTCTAAAATCTACCTGGCAACAATCCTACACTTCCCTGAACCCCACACCCCTCCCACTCTCTCAAATAGCTGTTCAGCTTCTCCTCATCCTTCCTCCGTCTCCCCATATGCTCTTCCTGTTTCTCACTTTGGTTCATGTATCGGTGCCTTATTTTACTAAAAAGTATTAAAGGAATCATAAAATCAATTCTCCACACACCCGTACCCCTCTCCCTGATGCATTTTTACCCTCATCGTTCCCTTCTGATTGCTCTGATTACTTTGTCCACTCTCCTTGTCGTTGTGGTCTAACTGCCTAATTGTGTGATCTGATTGATCCCATCCTCTATCACCTACCCAGTAACAAAGCTACGTTAATTTTCTCAATTTTTGTATTTTCGTTTCTTTTTTTTTTCTTGACTTTGTCATTCTTATAAGAAAAAAAATTTTGACCATGTCTTCCCTACTTCTCCCACCACTCCTGTTTATGTTCCCCTTATGGCAAATATCTATAAAGAATTGCTTATACTTGGTACTCCCCTTGTCTCCCCCCTTTATCTAATAAACATTGGGAAATCAGTTCTTTTCCCTCCTAAGGCTGAATAAACACCAGTCAATGCTACTATTTATCTCCAAGTAGCATGAGAATGCCCACCTGCTAGGAACACTTTAATTCCTTTAAATTAAATTAATTAATTCGTCATTAAATTAATTTGTCCTTTAATTCCAGATATTCTAGTTTTCCTCCAACTTCACGGGCAACTCCCCTTAACATTCGACATTGCTGCTTCTTCTCCCTACTGAACTGTTCACCTGGAGTAACTCAAGGCTTGTGCTTGAAGGTGCACGTTAGATTATAGCTCCTTCTCCCACACTCCTTAACCCGCACTTTTCATTCTGATTCTTGGTAACACATTTTGTAATCTCACACTGTATATAACTTGCTTAGTTTTATTGCCTAATTCCCTCCACTGCAGTGTTTTCCAACTTTTTTTTAATCTCAGGGCACACTTGAACCTATAGATAAACTTTCCCGGCAGACTTAAATTATGAGAATGAAAGAACAACAACAACAAAAAGAATATACTTACTGTGCTTTGATTGAACGTCTTTTGAAAATAATTTCATTAATGATCTTTAAGAATTTTCACAGCACACTTAAGCTCCTCTCACATCACACTGGTTCAAAATCACTGCTCTTCTGGGTTATAAGCTCCATAAGAATAGTAATTTTTGTCCCTTGGCTTATTGCTCTATTTTCAATACTTGGAAATATACCTGCAATAAAGTGAGTGCTCAATAAAAATTCTGTTAAATAAGGGGGTACTTCACAGGCCTCTCCTCCTGAAACTATTGTTTCAAATTTTCTCAAAGTAGTGGCCCTTAAATAAAGGTTGAGAGATTGGGAGGGTATAGAAACTCATCGTTAAAGCAAGAATCCTTTATCCATGGGGATAAAATCACTGGCTACAGTTACAGCTAAACTAAATTGGCCTCGCTCTCTGCCCGCTACATACAAATAATTAATTCATAGTACCAAATAAACCCAAGTCCTGATGGTTAGTCATTTTTGCTTTTAAACCCATTAGTCTATCCCTAGGCCCCCAAACTCATACTTAAAAACATAAGTTGCAACTGTTTTTCCATGCCTGAGGAGGAGAATTCTCCTTAATGTCCAAGTAAACTATGACTACAAAGGAAAATGGGCAAAGAATCTACTTTCCAAAGACAGGGCAAATAAAAATAAAGGAAGGTATTTCAAAATTTCACAGTTGGTACCTTCTCGAACAACTAACCGGTAAGCTTAATCAATCAGTGGGGAAGGACATCCTTGCTACTCCTGCCCAGAAGATGTATTTCAAATATAAAACTTTAGTAATCCTTTTTCCTTTCCATGTGATAGTTGAGTTCAGAGAAGATAACTTTTCTTTTGGATATAGATCATTAGATCATATGGAATCATGCACTGAATAAAATGATATAAAAAACTCAAAATATATTGCTAATCATAATAAATATAAATGGATCCAATTTTCTAATAAAATGATATCAGATGACCATTTTTGATTAAAAAAAACCATCTACTATTTACCAAAGACAAATCTAAAACTTAAAAAGATGAATCTTAAGTTTAAAGGATAAAAAAAAGCATAATAGACAAATTCTAGCAAAAATAACTGGGACAGTTGCCTTAATAGACCTACAAGAATTTAAGACAAAGTTATGTTTAGGGATAACAGTATTAGTATGCAAAGACTGAGGGGTTATTTTATCTGGGATTGAAAGGAAATTTATGCTGATTCTGATTTCTTCCAAAACCCAGAGATTTTGGAATCATATAGTGTCACATGACTAAATGAAATGGAATTACTTCAAATATGGTCAAGAGTAATCATCTTCTGGACCAAGAAAATACATTGAAATAGTATTGCATGAAAACTATCTTAACAGTACAGAGCCATTTATGACTCCATCAGTAAAACAGAAACCATTAGAGTCATATAAAGCATGTGTCCACAGCAGCATGGGGCAGGATGGAGGAGTGAGAGAAAAACACCTCCAGCGGCCACAGGAACTGCTACAGCTACGGGCCTCACAATAAAATGCCACTGCTATGTGCAATGTTCAGAATCTCTGGGGAAACTGCAGTTAATTCCATCTGCAGGCCAGGAGTGGGTGGCTGGCAGGAAGAGACTACTACAAGAAAAACTACACATCTGTCAGAATCCACATCCTCTGCCATGGCCTCACAAGTCTCTTACATGTAGACACCATTGGACACATTGAAAGCTGCATCTGGAACATTTAGACTCTGAGGAAGCTCAGAATTTCATCCCAAAATATGGCTTTCTGGTATAATGGGTATTTTAAATTAAAAACCCTAAGAGATCATAAGGCTTTGTAATGACTTTCCTCCTAACCACATAGACAGGAAGGACTCAACAAGGAGAACAATTGCTCCCCTCCCTGTGATCTCATCATTCATTACTGGACAGAAGACCAAGAAGGAGCAGACCCCTATACAAAATAAGGACTGTCTCCAAGGATCATTTAAATCCCGAGAAAATCATTTACAAGTTAAACTCTGTTCCCCAACCTTATTATTCTCCCTGGAAATCATTAATAGTGCCATAAGTAGGATTATTCTCCCCCTTTTCCTAACCTGTTTTACCAGAATGCAAAGCCTCATTCTGTCTGTAACCTCAAGAAAGTGTATAAGCTCCTGGACCCCACTGAGCATATGGGGCAATCACTTGGTTATTCTCCTCATGTGCTGGTAAATAAATTTGTAACCTCTTTTTGTTATTATTCTGTCTTATTATAAATTGATTTTGCATCAGACCTTCAGGAGGTCAGTGGCCTTGGTCCCTAAAATACCAAAAAAGGTGAAGAGCACAATTCTAAGATTTCCAGCCCCTACAGTATAGGGAAAGAAATCAAGCAAAGAACAGATTTCAGGAAAAATAACAAAAACATACCAAGTTCATTGCTCCTGGTTTATGTGATGTTCATATTCTACCCATTTTATTTGAAAGTGTTCTTATCTTAATGTTACTGTTAAAGTTTAAGTATTTATCTATCACTGTCATATTTAAGAACTTTAAAGTATGTTTGGGGGTAGGTAGCATATCAGAAAAAATAGTTGCAAAGACATTTAACAATAAAACTCTGCAATATAACACTTAAATTAGTGCAATAGTAGACTGAAACCAGAACACAGGAGAAAGGAGGAAGTAAAAAAGGACTAATAATAAATAACATGAATTGTAGTGGAATTTCTCAAATACTCTTTATGAATTAGCTAAGAAAACTTTAGAAAAACAAAACTACCAAGTTGATGCAAAACTTATATTATATACTGATTGTATGGCAAACTGAAAGTTTAAGGATTTTATATAATGTTGTAGTTCTTCTAAGTGACAAGTACCAGACTTAGATCTCAGTAATCTAATAATCTCCCTTTGGTTATATTAAGCATTAATAGAAATGCAACATTTTCCCTAATTAAAGGAACAGCTAGTATAACTTTTGTTAGAAATTTACTTAGGTAAAATATTAAAGAATTTATCAATGTGTAAAACACTAAGAAGCAGAGTAAGAATTTGTTTGTTTTTTATTAAATCATAAACACATAGATGATGTATACAGTAATGTATTTCAGGGGTACAATGTGCTGATTGCATATAGAATTAGGAACGCTTACATCACACTGGTTAAAATACTGATGTTGCCCTTTTCTTCCAGGAACTAGACTGATTTCATTTTAATCATCAATTTTTAGACTCCATTTATACTGGAGAATTAGACTCCATTATAATACTGCATAATTATTTAACACCGTGAAATTTAAAAATTAATATTACCAATCCCCTCTTTCATTTTTCCCTTTATTTGTTTTGCTATAAAGTGATTCATATACATGCTGCAGTATATTTCTGTTTCAACAGAAATTTAAGAAGTGAAAAGAGATCCCCATTTACCTTCCTACTATCCCAAAACTAAAAGTGTTCTTATATTTTCTTCCAAGAAAATTCCATCAGTTTTATAGATACAAAGGAGACAATATAATACATATTTTGTACTTTTTACATTTTGATAAAATATAGTCTGTCTCCATCACCCTATGGAGAACTGAGGTAATCACTTTGTTTATTTTGTGCTTGAATAACTACTTTTATTGAAGTATAAAATCATATAGAAAATACACATGTTTAAGTTTCTCATCAAATTAACTTTTTAAATCTTAACAATTTAAATCTTTTCATAGAGTCCAAACTTTTGTTCAGCATTTGTATTAACTATACCAGCAATGCCCAGGGATCATTATGAATATTTTGAGATACAGAAAGTCTGAGAAAATAAAATGTGTGGATAGAAACAAATGAAGACCTCACCGCAAAGCCAAGCAGTGGAAACTTGCACAGATGAATCAGAAAGGGCGCCGCCGGCTGTGTTCCTCGGAAGTAAAATGACAGATCTCAGCACAGTCTGCCTCAGAATGTTCATAGTGACCCCCATCAGGATTTCATAGTTGCGGTTCTTTACTAACACCTGGTATTTTCAGTATTATTTATTTATACACTTCTAATGGTTCTCTAAGTGTATCTCTTGTCATTTTCATTTTCATTTCCCTAGTGGCTAATGAGTTAAAATACATTTTCATGTTTGGGGCCATAAGAAAAGTTGTTTTGTTTTTTTTTTTAAATTAAATCATAGCTGTGTACATTAATGCAGTCATGTGGTACAGTGTGTTGGTTTTATAAACAATTTGAAATATTTTCACCAAACTGGTTAACATAGCCTTCATAGCATTTTCTTAGTTATTGTGTTAAGACATTGATATTCTACATTTAGAAAGATGGACCATAGGTATGGTCCTGTCAATCACCCTCCCTCCACCCATCCTTACCCCACCCCTTACCTCCCTCTCCCCCATCCCCATAATCTTGTTCAAGTATTTATTGAATTGATTTTTTTCTCATTGTTTTGCAGAAGGTATTACTAGTCTAGATTACAACCACTTTTTCCAATTGAGAATTATGCTACAATAAACATTCAAGTACAGGTGTCTTTTTGATGAAAATCTTCTTTTCCTTTGGGTAAATACCCAATGGTGGGCTTTCTGGATCAAATGGTATGTCTACATTTAGTTCTTTGCAGTATCTCCATACTGTTTTCCATGGAGGTTGTACTAATTTGCAGTCCCACCAACAGTATGCAAGCGTTCCTTTCTGCATCCACACCAGCATCTATTGGTTTTAATAAAAGCCATTCTACAGGGGTAAGATGGTGATGGTCTCATGATGGTTTTAATTTGCATTTCCTTGATCATTAGTGACATTGAATATTTTTTCGTACATTTGTTGGTCATTTTTCTATCTTCCTTGGAAAAGCTTCTTTTCATGTCTTGGCCCACTTTTAAATGATTTTTCTTTGTCCTTTTCATTCTGATTTGCTTCTGTTCTTCATAGATTTGGTTATCAGCTCTTTATTGGACATACAGCTTGCAAACGTTTTCCCTTATACTGTAGAATGTCTACTTGCTATATTGATTAGTTCCTTTGCTGTATAGAAGCTTTTGGATTTAATCATATCCTATTTACTTTTGTTGTTGTTGTTATTGCCATTAGGGCCGTCTTCATCAACTTTTCAACTTTTTATATAGGGTAATATCTAGGATGATTTAATGTCTTTTGAAACAATTTAGATGGAACTGAAGAACATTATCCGAAGTGAAGTATCTAAAAATTGGAAAGGCATACACTGCACATATTCATTATTAAATTAAAACTAATTGGTGAGCACACATGTGCACAGAGGGAAATGAAACTCAACAAGAATCAAAGGTGTGGGGAGAGATGGGTGAAAACTACTTAGTGGGTACAATGAACATTTGGGATTATGTGGATGATATGCACATGACTCAGACATTATAAAAGTGATCCATGTGGCCAAAGATACTTGTACCCTTGCAATATTATGAACTAATATGTTTTCACAGTATGTGGTTTGCCTCTTTATATGTTACATGTGTCATCGGATAGACATCCTTAACACATGCTATTTGCATAATCTAACATTAGACTTTTCCTTTATGGTATGTGCTTTCCTGATCTCAAGCTCATGAAGATATTATTCTCAGTAACCTTCTAGACATTTTATTATTTTACCTTTACATTAAAACTACAATGTAAATTATAATTATCAATTACAATCTATTATTATTATCAGTGTGAATTGGGGTTGATTTATTCTTCATGTGTGTGGTTTGGATATCTAATAGACCAAGTAATGTAGACATTTATTTTTCTACAAATCATGATGTTTCACCTTTACCACTCTCTTGATAAATAGTAATCCTCTTGATAAAAATCATTTAAAAATTGCCATATCCTGGTTTTTAAATGTTTCTGTGCTTGTAGGGTATCCAAAATAAACATAGTAATGCACTATGTGGATGTATCATAACTTGGTTTTCTACCTTATTGACAGAGGGTGTCTTTTAGAATATTTTTAATAATGAAGATAATATTATAATGATTATTATCTTATATAAATAAAAATGTTTTTAACAGCATATGTATTTTATATATTTTGGGCAATTATGACCTTTTGAAGTGCTGGATTCTACTTATGTAGACATTTTGTTGGACAAATTTATGTGTCATGTTGGATAGGCCATATTGTCAAACTAGTCTATATATTGCTGTGATGGAATTTTGTAGATGTAATTAAAATTCACAAGAGGAAGAAATTCTACTTCAACACTGAACTAAAAATACTACCTGAGTTTTCAGCCTATTAACTTGCCAAACAAATTTCATATCAAGACTATAGCGTTAGCTTGTGCTTGAGTTT
>NW_003852480.1:4331883-4349416 GCF_000181295.1 Otolemur garnettii
AACACTGAACTAAAAATACTACCTGAGTTTTCAGCCTATTAACTTGCCAAACAAATTTCATATCAAGACTATAGCGTTAGCTTGTGCTTGAGTTTTCAGCCTGATCTCTTGCCCTATGGACTTTGGACTTGACAAATCCCATAACTGAATGAGTCAATTTTCAATTCCTTAAAATAAATCTCTTAATGCTTATCTCCACACCCCTCATATTTGTTCTGTTTCTTTTCAGCAAAACCCTATTATTCATGTCTTAGAAGAATTATATTCATTAACAATCATAATTTTGTAAAAAGAAGGCAAAGTCTTGCTTCAACATTGCATCAAAGGGAGAGGATGTTGAAAGTAAAACATGAGTTAGAGCGAGATAAGAATCTTTCTTATTTTATCTTACCTGAGTACTGTATGTCTTCTATCATTTCTTCTTAATATATGGCGATAGATTCAACATTATACTTTGAAGAGCAACCAATCTATATACATAAGTTAAGATTAGATCTTATAGAAGATTGTTAGTAAAGCAACTAATTAAAGTAGCAGGAAAATTTCAAGAATAAGAGAAAAACTGTTACATAAACACAATAGAACATCCACAGTTGACTACCTCCTTAAGTTGACCTAATTTTCATACACCAGATATGCATCACATGTACATGTCAGTACAGTAGACCTAGTTCCTTATGTTGACCAGTTTGTTACAGTCCCTTGGGTGGTCAACTAACAAAGCTTTTCCTATATATTTATTGAAAATAATTTAAATGTACTTTTAGGAATTACTATCAAGATACAGGACAAAGAGGACCACCAATTAGAAATACTTTTTTGGTTTATCTGTTCTCTTTTTTTTTTTTTTAATTTTTAAAATTTTTTGGTTTTTTTTTTTTTTTGCTTTTTCATTTCATTTTATTTTTTTTAATGGAGACAGAGTCTCACTTTGTGTCCTTCGGTAGAGTACATAGCTCACAGCAACCTCTGCCAACACCTGTGTCCCTGGATTTAAGTGATTCTCTAACCTCAGCCTCCCAAGTAGCTGGGATTACAGGCGCCTACCAGAACGCCTGGCAATTTTGGGTAGAGACAGGGTCTCACTCTGGCTCTCACTGTGGCTCATGCTGGTCTCGAACCTCTGAGCACAGGTGATCCACCCGCCTTGGCCTCCCACAGCTCTGGGATAACAGGGATGAGCTACCACGCCCGGCCAATTTTAGACTATCCTTACATGTATCTCCTGCACACATGAAAACAATCCTCATTTCAAACATGTAATTTCTTTCTTATCTATCAGCTTCATTCCTAATGGTCTACATAAGAAAAGTGTCACCCACTTAAACACAATTCAGAAATCAATGTTTTTAGAAATAATAAAATAAAATGACACATGTGTGATTTGATAATTATTTTAAGATGCAGGGGATGAATCAAGTAAAAAATATGACATTATCAGCAAATATATTAGGATCTCCTATAGCCAAGAAACAAGATAAATAGTCTGAGGTTTTTCACCCTCTGATCTACATGTGTTTAGAGGCTCTAAGTCAGGGGTCTTCAACCTTTTTCAACAGTGGGCCAGTTCACTGACCCTCAGACCATTGGAGGGCTGGACTGTGGGCTCCAGGACGAGTCCGCTGCTAAGCAAGACAGGCAGTGGTGGCAAAAACACCTGGTGGGCCAGATAAATGTCATAGGTGGGCCGCATGTGGCCCACGGGCCATAGTTTGAGGACACCTGCTCTAAGTCTTTTGATACAATAGACTCAAGACATAGAAAATTTCTATGCAGACGAGTCACTGAAGGCAAGCAGTGACATGTATTGTAAGATAATTTTAAAAAGCAACAGGACCGCAAATACAAAGATAACATATACTTACTGAGTAAACTACTGGAAAGCAGATTGTGGCCAAGTGAGAAAAACCATAAGATCAGTAAATAAGGAGTGGAAAATATACAGAATAAAAATATTAGCAGTGGACAACCAACAAATATATGAGTATCTATGTTTTTATGAAGAGATAAACAATAACATGATGCTTTTGACAAGTTAGTCACAGAAATGAAACCTCGTCAAAGTTATAGTCCTAATTCATACACATAGTTTTAAGTGACTATTCAACATGAGAAAAGTTATTCTATATTAGTTCTTATTAGTTCTATATCTATTATAGAACTGTTTATTCAATTTTGGACATAAAACAAAGATTCTACAAATTCTTCTTTTCCCCTATATTTGCACATCCACTAATAAGTAATGATATTAATATATTCATGACCACAAGTGACCCTTCTTGGTCACTAACTTACTGACAGGGATTCATCCTCCACATGAAAAATTGAAGTAGCAAGGTAGGACAAAGAAATCTTTGTCAGTGTGGCTCTAAGTCCCTGACTTAAATAGCTTCTATATCATATCAGGCTGATTCTCCAACAATCTGTGTTTTTTATGTCTGTGTCAAGGTAAATGAAAATTTATCTTTGACATTCTGATCGATTCCTACAGCCACTCAGAGAAACCAAATTCTAATTATGAATACTTCAACAGTTCTGTCTTACTTGTAAGATAAATTTTAACCTATGTTGACATTTAAAAAATTTATGCTGCAACTTACTAGTGACTGTCTAAAAAGAGATAGTTCTTATTCACATATACCATAAAAATGACCCAAATGTGATTAATTAGTGTATTCATGTTGTCTTCATACACATATTTCAGTATTCCTTAGGCTATGACATTATTACATAATTTCAATAGATTTACATGGAGTAAAAATAATATCATATTTAAGACTCTAAAATCAAATTAATAATCATGAAAGCTGGAAACAAGAAAGATTTTTAAAAATCTGAATATATCTCACATTGCTTCAAAAATCAGAAAATTATTTTTTCTAGTTTTTGATGGAGAAATATGGTGTCATAATTACATTTGATAAATTTGAAGATAAGCAAACAATATAACTTATACTTTCTTAATTTGACGATAAAAAAATAAAAGTACACAAAGATAAAACATGACTTTAAGTTATAAGAAGAATTTCAAGTAAACAAAAATAGCTCCATGTCAGTCATGATAACAATATGTGTAAGTAATCACAGAATTGTTTAAAATAATATGCAATTAAGTTTCTTATTCTCATATAAAAATTGAAAAAATGACAGAAGTAAGTTGATAATAATAACTGGAAAAACATACCAAGCAAATAACAAATAAATGGGTGAAATAAGAAATACACAAAAGCAAAATTTAAAGTGAAATACCTTACATCTATCAAAATGGGTAATTTTATTTCAAGGCTAATAAACAATGAGGGCAGAGGCCCTGAATCATAATGTGCCAAAGGACATTCACCAAGTAATTGAAAACAAAAAAATCTTAAGCATGAGCATTGACAGAATCAAATATGTTTTCATACTGTATTTACTGCCTATAGTATACAGAACATCTTATATCCAAAAATAGAGTAAAGACATAGATGTATGAAAAAATGTCAGAATGTTTCAGGGATATATAAATCCATAGCACAGTTTGTAACTAAAAGCAGCAAACAGCCATGCAGTAGGGACAGTGTGATATTTGAATTTATGTAAGTGAAGAAGTTGAAAATGTAAGTGAAGCCAAATGCTGATTCTTAATATGACGTCATGTTTACCTGAAATCTGCTGAACGAAAGACATGACATATTCCCCCCTCACATGTGGTGAGTGAAATGTAAGTTGAGAAGTGCGTCTCACATCCTAGTTATGGGTACAGTTGTTGAACTCTGTTTTAAGAAAACACATTAACTGAATCATACCAGAAGGACCCGCTGCCCGTCTAGTGTGCTTTAGACAATGTTGTGGCAGCTGGGAACACAACACACATGTTCCTCCAGGGAACTTATGTTCTTGTTGAGGAACATAAATGATAAACAAATAAAGTGCATCCTCCAACATCTCATAATAAATGATAAGGAGAGGAGGAAAAAGGGGAAGGGGACTAAACAGAAAAAAGAAGCAGATTTCTACTATATATAGGACTGCAAGGAAGCCCTGAGAGCATAATATTCAGTAAGGAGCTGGAGGAAGAAATAGTACAGATTCTGTGGGGTCTGAGAACATTCATGAAAGGCAGAAAGGCAGCTTCTGAGGCCGAAGTCTGAGGACCTTACATGGCTGAAGAACATCACGGAGCCTGTGTGACCACAGCACAGTGAACTCTTCTCAGGGAAATCCTGTCTCAGGCACAGTGGAAGCAGGATTCAGACCCTGTAAGACTGAGGCAAAGTTAAGGATTTTGAATTTTACTTTAAGTGAAATAAAATTCTATTGCAAATCTTTTGTACTGAGGAGTGTAATGCTTTGCTTCCCATCGTTCTCTCTGACTTTTGTATTGAAAAGGAATTTGATAGAGCAAGACGAGGGTGGAAGTAGGAAGACCGCTTGGGAGGTTATGATCAGAATCGGGGGGCATGGAAGAAAATCATGGTGGCTTGTACCAAGTGGTTATCGGTAAAGGACTTATATTGAATGATTTTTGGTTTAGAGAAGGGACTTGATGATGGTTTGGATAAGAATAGTATATTCTAAAACAAATTCAAGATTTATTTTGTTGAGTAACTGAAGATATGAACTTTCTACTTCCTAAAATAGAGAAAATTATAGAAGATGTTAAGCTTTAAGGTGGAAATAGGAAAGAAAGCTTTATACTCGTAAAGTTTAATGCATTCAAGTGAAGATGTCAAGTAACTAATTTAGTAATCTAGTCCAGAATGCTGGGTAGGTACCCCAACCAGAAGTATTTGTCAATCACCCACAAATAGATGGTATTTAAAGATTGTCAGGTTGAATGCAGCTGATAGATTAAGTAAATTATGACCAGAAGATTCTCCATTGGATTTTGCAAGATAGATAAACATTAAGATTTTATTGTTAGGAAATAAGTGTCAAAATTTGTGAGTTTAAGAAAAGAGAAAAATAAAAGACAAGGCAGCAAATCGTTTTGCTATAAAGTGGTACAACGGATGAGATGGTTATGGAGTAAAAAGGTGAAGAATTTATGGGAAAAACATAAAATGAGTCATGAGAAAAGAGAAAGGAATAAAACAATGACAAAGGGAGTGATTCCTGGAATGACGTGTCCATGTACAGGAAGGTGAATGAGCTCTAATGAGCAATCCATTCGTATCAGCAAAAGCAAGGGTGGCACACAGGAGGACAGCGCTGGATAAGAAGGAAGCAGGATGTTGGGTATATCTACAATCTCTTTCCTGCGACTGTTTTTATTTTCTAGCGAAATGAAAGAAAGCTACGAGTGGAATAAGAGTGGAGATGATTTTGAGAAAAGGAGAAAAAAGTGTAAAATATCTTCTTGAAGAGTGCAGAAGAGTTAATGGACTGGGAAAGTGCAGGGGAGTGCTGGGCCACATTAAGGGCTCGCCTGAGGTTAGTGATCATGATTTACAAAGAGCCCAGTCAACAAGGTGGAGTATTTTTCTCCAAGCACAGAGTTGATGGAAAATTCCCAGATTGGGTATTCGCTAGTCAGTTTTATGGGCAAAATAGATTATGTAGCTGCTGAGGATGTTTCAAGGGGGTGATAATAATGGTAGGGCATGGATTCTAATCTGGAAGTGGAGTAAAGTGAGACGAGGACATGCTAGGACTGCAGAACAGGTGGCAGGATCAATATATTGTCAGGTCCTGTGGGGCCATGTGATATTACAGTCAAGGCACACTGCAAGGGGTGGGGGGGGGTTGAGGTCCCAACAGCTGTCAGCAGAAAAAGCCAAGAACAGCAAAGAAGGCCAATTTTAAGAAAATGGCCAAGAAAAAAAGAGAAGGAATAGAAAGGATATTTATAGATTTATAAGATAGGAAAATAATTTGTTTTACCTTAGCAATATAAATCCATAAATTGTGATTTACAACAAAAAACAAGAGAAAACATTTATTTTTGAATTTTTTAGAGCTCATGTAAGATTGTGGATATATACATGTAAGATCATGTAAGATATTATGTGTGTGTGTGTATATATATATATATAGAGAGAGAGAGAGAGAGTCTGAGGCCATATAAATAGTTTCAAATTACTTATTCCATTTTAAGTATATACCAACTGCCATAGCCTGAGAATTAAAATAGAATGTTTAGTTTTTATTTTAAAGGGAAAAACACATTTGATTTTAGGGAGAATGTGGTGTTATGAATATATAAGAATAAGTACAATAAAAATATAAAGAAACTGGTAATTCCAAAGAAAACTGAACAATTTAAGCTCAAATTCTATAGCAATAGGAATTAGGACATATGGAGCAAATCAGTAGCTCAAATGAGAAGCACAGCTGAGAGTCTAGCGTATTTTTGGAAAAGCATTTTTGTCTCCTTTGTGCTGTCTTTTTCTTTTCATCTGGGGATGAGCTAAAGAAGAACAGCTTACACGGCTAAGGTGAGAGATATTATAAACATTCAGAAATTTCCTGATTACATACAAATTTGCCAAATAGAAGAGTGTATTCTAAAAGAATCGTTTAAAACCCAGCTTTAGTCGGGACAATGTAGCAAGCAGAAGCTCATTACGCACTGCAAAAGACCAGATTTGACAGCTTCCAGCTACCTTTCCCACAAAAGACTGTTACCAAGATTTTTCAGGGTAAATGCTTCTAATGAAGCAGGCAAGTTGTCAGGTGTACCCGTGTCATTTTATATGCCCCTCTTTGAAAAGTACGATAAAAACTGCTGAGAATGTCTTGGCTAGCCTCCTCCACAGAACATGAGCTCTGTGCTGCCTTTAATGGCCACCTCCATATTACTGCCACAATTTCCTGTTGCCCCCCAGGGGATACAGCTACAGTGATGTATCAAGGCTGTTTAGTGACAATGCCTGTTGTCACAGTCTCAATTTTCTACCCTTTGAGTTTTTGACACATTTTGATTATATGTGGTTTGTAAAGTATTACAAAGGAACTGCTTTTTATCCCTCAGTTGGAGCAAAAGCAGTTGGCTTAAGAATTTAACCAATTCATTGATTCATTAAAACTCATTCATTTTGACCTGTCTTGTTTTAATATTGAAAAAAACAAGTTTGTTAAATAATATCTGGAGAACACAGTGGTTACGTGTTTACTTTTCATCAAATTTTATGCAGACATTCTACTTACATATGTCACTATGAACATTTTGAGGCAGACTGTGTTACAGTCTATTATTTCACTTCCAAGAAACACAGTTGACAGTGTCCTTTCTGATTGACCTGTGCAACTTTCAACTTACTCGGCTTGTCTGCATTGCTGGGAGGGCTTCATTTGTCTCAGTCTATGCAGATTTTACGTTTCTTAATTTTCACGTATCTCAAAATTTTTGTAATGACCAGCAGATATTTCAATTCATTTGTGTAAGAAGTAATGATGGAATTTTCTAGTTGATTCTAAGGAGAAAAGAGAAAGAGAGAAAAGAAAAAGAGAAAACTTTTTCATCTCCACTTCTCTCTCTTTTTTAAGCATTACATTTATCTCTATTGCAGTAATGGCTGTGTGGAATATATGAATGTATAGATATTAATATGTCGCTCATTGATAATATAAAAAAGGATGCCAGAAATGTAGCTTATCTGTATTAATATGCCCCAACAGAAATTAATATAGTTCAGATTTATTGTTTATAACAAGATGCCACATGCACAGTTCAGTTGATACTACCAGGGACAGAAGTAATATTGTTTAAAGCAGATTGGGATAATGCATAGTGCTTCAAAACAAGCACATTTATTTCTGGCTCATGAGCAGGTGGTAAGACACGGAGAGACTTTAGTTATGTCAGGATTCAGGAGTTCCAGTGACTTCACCCATGTCTGTGAAGGTTCCCCGAGGGTGGAATTCATCTCAGCCACAGGAATGGGAAAGACCTGGTGAAAGGCACATAGAGGCTTCCCAGAGCCAGGTGTGCAGGTGGCACCATCCTTTATACCTGCATGGAGTCTGTTTCTAGGTCTCCAAACAAGAGAAAAATCAATTTGGTGATCAGCCAGTAGTCTCTTCTTAGCTACCTTCCCTCAAAACCTTATCAGTATGCAGGCTCTGTCAATGTTACAGACAGATCAGTTGTGAACAGTACGATCCACGTTTAATATGTCTGCAAATATTGCATACATGCGATAATAACGTGCCAGTAATTTTAAATATTCATTCATCCTCAGAAGGACACTCAGGGGAATCTTACTCACATATCTGTATGTCATTTGTCTACTTAAAAAAATGCTTCTTCTCTCATTTTTCTAGTTTGGTGAGATGTGTTGTTCAAATTTGAATCTTGTATAGTATTTTCTGGCATAATCAAACTCTCTTGTATCAATTAAACTGGCAATTTCCTTGTCAGAGCTGATATACAAATTGCAGAGTTATTATCTCTATCATGTAGAGTGTAAATCTTAGCCTTTATTTAAAAAAAAAAAACTGGATTTCTTTTAATGGACACGGTTATAATTTTAAAATATGTAGAATATTAGAGGTATAACTTTATTTTAAATTACAATATTCTATTCATTCTATATAATGGCTTTTAGGTTGCTAAGCATAAAATGTCCGATTTCCTTAAGTACTAACTATGACAGTTGATCTCTCTGACATTGCATTTTGACATTTCTTATTTTATTTTTATGGTGAGGGAACATCCTCATTCCTTCAAATGTACATTTCAGCTTGTGATTAGCTTTCAAATTTTTTTAGAGCAAATTTTGTAAAGCCATGAAAAGTCAATTCATATTATTTTTGCATTTGAGTTCCATCTTGGAACCAGTGCAGGGCAGACAGCTCCAAATATCACCAAAGTGGGAAGAATCTGGGTAATGAATGCACCATATGTTGATGGTGCATTGAAAATGAAAAATAAAAAATAAAATAAAATAAAATAAAAAAGAAAATGAACCACATGGGCAACCTGAGACCAAGCTCTGATAACGAAGAGCTGAAAGTTGTAGAGAAAGTGAATCCATCTCAACCTACATGTGAATTAGCAGCAAGATTTGATCTTGCTATTCCAATAATATTGGACTATTTGAAATAAATTGGCAAGTTATAAAAGCTAGATAGATGCATTTTGCACGAATTAAATAAACATCAGAAGAGAAGTCATACCAAACTTGCCTTTCTTACTATTGCAACATAATGGCAAATTATCTCTACTTTGTATTTTTATGTGTGATGAAAACTAGAATCTTTTTGACAATTGAAAGTGTTCAGCACAACAGCTGGATAGAGAAGAAATGCCAAAACACAGTCCAAAACTGAATAGTCATGAAAAAACACTAAGGGTGTCTGTTTGGCGTCCAGCTCTGGTGTTATCTGCTATAGCGGATGACTGCTGCAATCAGCTGGATGACATGATGAGTATGCGTGTGATTAAGCAGCCGACATTAGTTAATAAAGACAGGCTGATACTCCTACAAGACAACCGCCAACCACATGTTGCACAAACACTACTGCTGCTCGAACTACAGAAGCTGGACTCAGAAATTCTCTGTCATCCACCATATTCACCAGACATTACACCAGATGTCTATTACTTCTTACAGGCTTTGGACTACTTCTTTCTATTTATGTGTTTATTTTTAATTTCAGAATATTATGGGATCTGTCTATGTTTTGTTTACATGAATTGCTTTTGTACAGTTTGAGTCAAGGTTTTAAGTGTGCCCTTCTCCTGGAGAGTGCGCATTATACCCATTAAGTGTGAATTAACACCTCCCTCCAGCCTCTTCCCACCTGCTCACATTCCACTGAGTTGAGTTTTACTACCCTATGTACACATGGGTGTTGACTGGTTAGTTTCAATTTAATAGCCAGTACATGTGGTGTTTGTTTTTACATTCCTGTGAAAGTTCACTTAGAGGAATTGTCTCTAACAAAATGTGGTATAAGTACTTGAGGGATTACTACTCAGCCATTAAAAATAAGTAGGAAACTAATATCTTTGCAACAACCTGGATGGAAGTTAACCACTTCTTATAAGGAAAAATATTCATTTCTCAGCAACCTATGGAAAATGCCTTGGGTGATGTCACTGCCACTCACTCTCCAGGCTTGTTTGCTATTGTCATACACAAGCCACCTTTAAAATCACAAAACTGCATTTATAGTTCTGATTCATACTTTGATTAATTGCACTGCTTCTTGTTTGAGATATAATAAACTATATATTTTAATCCAAAATCAGATATTTCAAATTCTGGGAAGGTGGCCAATGAGTAGCAACCCTTGGCAGAGGCTCCTGATCAGAGGGAGTAAAACTGGACAGAATTGGACTCTATGAACCCAGAGGTGGAGAGCTGAGCAAAGAAATAAGTTCAGCAAGCTATGACACCAAGGAAGAGAATTCATGAAAAAAAATTACAGGTACAAAGCTTATCCTCTAGAGGATGGGAGACCCCTCTCCCAAGTGGGAGGCCCACTGAGGGCTCTTTGCAAGCAAGCAGGGAACAAAAGACCTTTAATTTTACCTCACTGGAAAGAGCTGCTTAATACTGGGTCTCTTTCTCCAGGGTGGTACCACTTGTAAAACAAGACATCACCCTGCCTGGAATGAAATTGAACAAATATTTTCCTCCACAATTCCAAACTCTTGCATGGTGATCTGAAGTCTGGTCCCTGCAGAGCAGAGAGTGTTTGGTCTTTTTCTGAGAGATCTGGGCACGGTGTGGATGGATCTCCAAACATCAGGACAGAATCTGTGACTAGTGGGGAAGAAAGAGGGCACAGGAAGAAGGGGACACTCAGAGGGAAGAGGAGCAGCCCCCTGGTGTCGCGACCCGTCGGGCTCCTGTGGCCCTGCTCTCGGTTAGCGCAGGAAGGAACCAGGCGAGAAGCGGACTAGAAGTACAAGCTTGTGGAAGGCGGGCTAGCCCTTACTTTCCAAGTAGCCCCGAGCAACCTCCGCACCAGCCTTTTATTGAACCAGAACAACACAGGTGAGGGGAGTAATCAACAATGACTACGTTCTGAGGGCACGGGCTCCCCCCACAAGGAACTCCCGTGGAGGAATGGCCCGAGGTCCAAGCCTCAGCTGCAGATCATCTTGCTCTGATGTTGGCGTCTCCTACAGTTCCCCGCTCTAGTGTATTAAAGACATCTCTGAAGAGGCAACAGAGGTTTGTTGTTTTTGCCGTTTTTCTTACCAAAACGCTTTCTGTTGAATAAAAGAAACAAAAGGGCACATAAGTATAACAAAAATACACCACTGGCGCTAATTCGGACATAAAGGAAACTCATATTAGTTAAACTAGGCATGGGGGAAAACTTGTCTCTTATGTGCTAATCACCACTCAATTATGTGCTATGGGCTGACCCATAGGGCTTATGACGCTTCTATGGGAAGTATTAAGCATTACTCAAAGTTTAGGTAGAGAAAAGGCTGCAAACTCAGACCCTTTCCAAAAAGCAGTGTATAATTTTAAGAAAGATCAGGTGCCCAATGAAATAGAAATGAACCTAACAAGTGAAATTCTTTTACCTTGCCGATACCAGAATAACCTTAACTTGTTGTTCGAGGTCTGTGTTGTCCTAATTGTCTAAGGTTTAGATGATGCTTCTTAAGCTCGCCTGGGGCTTAATATACAGCCCAAAATAATGAAATCCTATATCAATCCTCCCACTCTGCATAGAAGCTCCCGCTGCCTCTTCAGGGAAAAGGGGCGCTGACCGCTCTTAACTGCTTCCTGCTGAGACTGGGCGGTGACATGGGAGAGGCAGCTTGAGTTCCCACAGAGGAGATTGATCCAGGATTTCTCCACTATGAAATCGCCTAAACTAAGGTCTTGTAGAAGAAAGGTTAGTGAAAACAAACTTGTTTAAGGTGCTGGTAAACTTTCCTGCTTTCTTTTTTTTTTTTTTTTCCTGCTGTCCCCACCCCTCCTGCTTTCTTGATGTTCTGTAATAATATGGGCAAAGCCTCGAACCCATTGCAGCACATAACCTGGCTTCCACTCTGTTATATTTGGTTTTTTATAAAAGATAGGTTGTTGTCCTGGAGAGGATGGTGCATGAATGAGAGATGTCCAATGGCGTTCTGCAGTTGTCTTTTCATCATTGTTGAGATTAATTAAGAGCAAAAAGAGCTTTGAGTAAAAGCCTAGGACTATTATTGAAGGGGGAGGAAATGAACTGACCCCTTCTTTTAAAGCAGTAGTCAGTAAATTAGCCTTATAGGCTTTTGTTTTTATGTCAGCACATGTCTGTATATACTCCTCTAAGGGAGCGTTTTGTGTTTTTAAAGGTCGCAGGGTTTTTTGACACTCCAAGTTGGAATTTTCAAACGCTAAAGTTTGGAAAAGCATGTCTCTTAGCTCCGGCTGGGCAACAGCCTTATCGACTGTAGTTTTTAGTCAGGCTAGTAAGTCAGTATAAAGTTCATTTCCTGACTGCATTATTTTAATGAAAGATTTAGAGACATCTCCAGGAGCCTGAACCTTTTTCCAGGCCCTAAGACAACACAGTTTTGTCTGGACTACGGCTAGGTCATTGTATTGAAGCTGATTGGGAGTCCCCAGCCACTGCCCAGACCCAGTGAGCTGTTCAGATGTTATTGGGATGCCTCTCTGTTGGTTTTGGCTACTCATCAGGTCAGCCTCTTCCTTCCACCAGGGTTTAAACTGTAAATACTGTCCAGATTCAAGAACAGTTCTGGCTATCACATCCCAGTCATAGGGAATGAGCCACTGTTTCTGTGCAAGCCCCTGTAACAGACCTCTGGAAAATGGGAACTGCATACTGTATTGTGCTACGGCCTGTTTCAAATTTTTAAGAACTGAAAAGGTGATCATATGGTGGTCAAAACGCTGGCCCCCTTGAGGGTGTTGTGGATTAGGAGGAATATCAGTGACTGTAACCGGAAAAAGCCCCAAAGTGTTTTCCCACTCAAAGTCACCAGTATTACACCCTTCTAATACAGCCTACGTAACAAGTTACAGGTGGTTCGTTTACATAGGGAGGTGCGGAGGGCAAAATGGGGTGCTCTGAGTTAGCATTTCTGACAGTGAGACTATTTATCTGATCTCCCAATTGTTTAATTTGTTCAGCCATAGTGGTCATAGAGGTGATTACTTGCTCATTCATATCATATGCTCTCACTTTTCAATTCTTCTTAGGTCCAGTTTCCCACTGAACCTCACTATCCTCGCTTTCAGATAATGATTGAACATCACTTTCTTCTTCAGTTTCTACTTCCTGAGACTTCCCAAACAGAAAGTTACCCATGACTTTGCTTATTTTATCAGACACCTTACTTATTCTGAGCACGGTTTCTTAATTTCTAAATTGGCCAAAAGTCCCACTTTCCCCGAGCGGTGTTTCTCTTTGGACTTCCTTCTACTGTCTACTAAAGGCCTCACCTACATCCGGGTGTTGAACCCTTTGGTCTGCGTCCCTGGTGTCCTGTTGTGTCCTGCTATATCCTGCCGACTACGCCAAAATGTCACGACCTGTTGGGCTCCTGTGGCCCTGGTCTCTGTTAGCGCAGGAAGGAACCAAGCGAGAAGTAGATTAGGAGTACAAGCTTGTGGATGGCAGGCTAGCCCTTACTTTCCAGGTAGCCCCAAGCAACCGCCGCACCAGCCTTTTATTGAACCAGAACAACACAGGTGAGGGGAGTAATTAACAATGACTACGTGCTGAGGGCACGGGCTCCTCCCACAAGGAACTCCCGTGGAGGAATGGCCCGAGGTCCACGCCTCAGCTGCAGATCATCTTGCTGTGATGTTGGTGTCTCCTACACCCTGGTTATGACTTTGCCCAGCTAGAGGTGGTGTTGACCCTTGGTTTGGGCTCTGTCTGTTGGGAAGAGATACAGAACCCCCAGCTGACAGTGTCCATAAGTGGGAAAGTAGTTACCTGGTGTGGACTGAGTTCCGGGGGTGGGGCTGGTCCCTGGCTCAAAATGGACCAGCCAGCAGAGACTTGCTGGGGTGGACTGAGACCAGCAGATGAGGGCATGGTCCCTTGACTCCAACTGGGCCAGCTATCAGAGGCTTGCTAGGTGTGGATTGAGATTGGCAGGTGAGGCTATAGTCCCCTAACTCCAACTGGGTCAGTGAGCAGAGAAGCAGATGCCAGTGTGGACCCCTGGCTCCAACTGAGGTGGCAGGCAGACGTATGGATGCCTAGTGCAAAGTGAGACTGGTGGACAGGGTCCCAGGTTTCCAGCTTTGACTGTGCCTAGGGGACAGGGGTGTTGATGCCCCATTGGGACTTTGACAGGCAATTCAGGGCACAACAGAGGGGACCAGGTTCTATACCCTTGGAGTTGTGGGACAGAACTATCTGAGAATTTCTATCTGCATTTGGAGACCCTTTGATCCCTCTCTGTTGAGTAGGGTTTGTACTGCATAGGACAATTTGATTGGAACTTGCATCTTGGGCTGTCTACCCAGGGACACTGTGAAGTTGACCTTTGAAGTTCTGTAGTGGAAAAGAACTGAATGGTGGGCATGGGGTGCCACAGCTGTCTGTATCCCTCCACAGCTGATATTTAAACCTAATACTGGGGCTCCTTAGGATAGGGTAGAGGTTGGCTGATTTCAAAACACAGCCAGCTTGCGCCATCTAACCAAGTAGGTCCTCAGAGTCTCCGGCCAAAACTCTGAAAGGAGCCTTTGTAAGGTTGAAGGGGATAAGCCACAATTACAAAGCCTAGTGTTTTGGTGAGGGACTGATTAACTCTACTACCTGGGAACTCCAATTCAATCTCAAGTACCAGTTCTGATAACTAAAAGGTGGAAAATAGACATAGGATTGAACCAAAAGAGGTTCAATACTGGCCACATGAATATCCAGAGTAGATCAACTCCTCCAAGGAATGACAAAGGAGATATAAATGTAGATGCCATGCATAAACATATGGCTGAAATGTAGGAAGTAGACTTCAGAATATGGATGGCAAATAAGATCAATAGAATGGAAGAAAAGTTAGTAATTGAAAACCAAAGAGTACTTCATACTTTACTAAAAAGAATATGTTCCAGCTTCATCTAGGTAAACATAAAAGATGTGAAGTATCCATCAAACCTTTCAAGAGGAACTAGTACCTATATTATACAACCTTTTCCAAAGCATAGAAAAAGAAGCAAAACTTCCCAATACATTCTATGAAGCAAATATCACACTGATCCCCAAACCAGTAAAGGATCCAACAAGGAAACAAAATTATATACCAATATCTTTAATGAATATCAATGAACAAGTATTCAATAAGATCTTAGAAACAGAATTCAACAACACATCAAAAAAATTATACATTATGATCAAATTAGTTTTATTCCATGATTACAGGGTTGGTTCAACATACATACACAAATCTATAAATACAAGACATCACATAAATAAAATAAAAAACAAAGACCATATGATTCTCTCAGTTGATACAGAAAAGGCTTTTGATAATATCCAGCATCCTTACATGATGAGAACACTAAAGAAAATAGGCAGAGAAGGGACATTTCTTAAACTGATAGAGGCAAACCCACAGCCAATATCAGATTAAATGGAGTAAAATTGAAAACATTTCCACTCAGATCAGGAACTAGGCAAGGATTCCCACTGTCTTCACTGCTATTCAACATGATAATGAAAATCTTAGCCATCACAGTCAGGCAAGAGAAGATCAAGGGTATTCAAATAGGGTCAGAGGAGATCAAACTCTCACTCTTTGCAGATGATATGATCCTATACCTGGAACATACTAGGGACTTAACTTCAAAACGCTTAGAAATGATCAAGGATTACAGCAGCATCTCAGGATACAAAATCAATACTTACAAATCAGTAGCTTTTATATATATTAACAATAGTCAAACTAAAAATATAGTCAAGGACTCTATTCCTTTTATAAGTAGTGCCAAAGAAGATGAAATGTCTGGGATTTTACCTAACAAAGGACATCCAAGATCTCTATAAAGAAAATTATGAAACTCTGAGAAAAGAAATAGCTGAAGATGATAACAAAGGGAAAGATATACCATTCTTATGAGTGGGAAGAATTAACATGGTTAAAATGTCCATACTAACCAAAGCAATCTACAGATTTAATTTAATCTCTACTAAATCACCATTGTCGTACTTTAAAGATCTGGAAAAATAGTGCTTTGTTTTATGTGGAATCAGAAAAAAACCTCAAATAGCCAACACATTACTCAGAAATAAAAACAAATCAGGAGGTATCATGTTACCAAACTTCAGGCTATATTATAAATCAATAGTGATCAAAACAACATGGTACTGGCACAAAAACAGAGAGGTAGGTTTAGGGAACAGAATAGAGAACCAAGAGATGAACCAAATTACTTACAGTGATTTGATCTTTGATAACCTTATCAAAAACTTACTCAGTGGGGGGAAACCTCCCTGTTTAACAAATGGTGCTGGGTGAACTAGCTGGCAACCTGTAGAAGACTGAAATTGGACTCGCACCTTTCACCATTAACAAAAGTTGATTTTTAACTGGCTAAAAAATTTTAAACTTAAGGTATAAAACTATATAAATGCTAGAAGAGACTACAGGGAAAACACTTGAAGAAATCAGCCTAGGAGAATATTTTATGAGGAGGACCCCCCTCCCCAGGCAACTGAAGTAACACCAAAATTACATTACTGGGATCTGATCAAACTAAAAAGCTTTTGCACAGCCAAGGGCACAGTAAGTAAAACAAACAGACAACCTTTAGAATGGGAGAAGTTTTTGTAGGTTATGCTTCTGATAAAGGTCTGATAACTAGAATCCATAGAGAACTCAAGCTAACCAATAAGAAAAGAACAAATAACCCCATTTCTCTGTGGGCAAGAGACTTAAACAGAAATTTCTCTGAAAAAGACATGTGCATGGCCTCCAAACACATGAAAAAATGCTCATCTTCTTTAATCATCAGTGAAATGCAAATTAAAATCATTTTGAGATACCATCTAACTCCAGTAAGATTAGCCCACATCACAAAATCTCAAAACTACAGATGTTGACATGGATGCAGAGAGAAGTGAACACTTCTACACTGCCAGAGGGAATGCAAGCTAATGAGACCATTTTGGAAAGAAGTTTGGAGAACACTCAAGGAACTGAAAGTAGACCTACTATTTGATCCTGCAATTCCTCTACTAGGTATATACCCAGAGGATCAAAAATCATCTTACAACAAAGACATTGCACCAGAATGTTTATTGCAGTCAAATTCATAATTACCAAGACATGGAAATAGCCTAATTGCCCTTTTACCATGAAAGGAATAACAAATAGTGATATATGTACACCATACTATGCAGCTATAAAAAGGTGGATACTTCACATCTTTTATGTTTACCTAGATGGAGCTGGAATATATTATTCTTACTAAAGTATCTCAAGAATGGAAAAAAAAGTATCCAATGTACTCCATTCTACTATGAAATCAATATATAATCACCTACACATTCATGCAAATGGTAAAACATAATGAACTATAGTCTAGAAAATAGAAGGGAAAAGGGAGGGGGGATGCAGGAGGAGGGGGGATAGTGTGGGGACCTCACCTAATGTGCATGATGCAATAGTACA
>NW_003852480.1:4350728-4357036 GCF_000181295.1 Otolemur garnettii
CTTCATAAATTTGGGTAAACATTAAATTAACCCAAAATGGAGATATTAAGCATTAAAGAAATGGCAAAAGAAGTATGTGGCAGTTCTGATATTCATAGGGTCTTCTGAAAACAAAAGGGGGGAGTAAGAGATAGTGAGCAGAGACTTGAAATGCAACTAAGAGAGGAAAGTGTCTACAAATATGTGGAGTTACCCTATGAGCAATCAGCAAGTTCACTGTCACAGTTAGGAGACAAAGTTTTGAGTAGAGCACTGTGGAGGATAGAGCCAGAGAACCCCAAATTGAACCAGAATCCTTGAAGAGGAGGCTAAAAGGCTCCAGATAATTGATAGAGAAAGAAATAAAACAAAATATTAAGGAATTTAGGAGACATGAAATATAGAATGAGAAAGTCTAACATATGTATGTATAATGAAATATCCCCAAGTGAAGAATGGAGGGATTGGTGGAATAAAATATTGGAAGACATAATTGAATTTTTCCTACATAGATTAAAGGTATAAATCTATGGGTACACAAAACACAGTTTAAAATGTACCAAAACCCAAACACACACATGTGCACATTTAAGGGCATTCTAGGAATACTCAGAAACACCAGCCTAAACTAAATTATTTTAAAAATAACTAGAGCAACATGTAGGATTACCTACCTAGGAATGATGAGTAAACTTTTTTCCCAGTAATTTTAGAGCCTCAGACAAGGTTCTATAGGGTAGAATGCTGAAAGATTATCATTTTCAATTAAGATTTGTGTGTCCAGCAAACTTACCTTTTGAAAACAAAGTCAAATAAAGAAAATTCTCGTTACATAAAAACTGAGCCTACCGCTATTAAACCTTTAATAAAGTATTATACCAGGTATTTGTGTAACAAAAACATCTGTGCGCCCTTAATATTTTGAAACTTAAAAAAGAACCCCTAAAACAGTGGTTCTCCACCTTCCTAATGCCGCAATGTATTTTCATTGTTACATTGAGGTCGTGACCCACCGGCTGAGAACTGCTGACCTAACAGAAGTCTGTACATTAGTAAAGGGAGAAATCAAGTAAGAATACAAAGTAAAAGCAATGAAAAATTTGCCAATATGTGGAATAAGTATGTGGGATAAATAAATACATAAAGAAATTTGGGTTATAAAGATCTAAAATATAAGAAGTTGAATCTAAGTCCCAGTACATCTGCCCGTTATCATGGGAAGTATAAATAGATTAATACACCATTTAAATGAGGTGGCAGACTGGATTTTAAAAATCCAGCCATCTGCTCTATATCAGAGACAAATCTAAAACACAAACACTTGAAAATATGTAAATAAAGGGATGAGAAAATACCAGTCAGTTTTAATCCAAGGACAGCTTACATAGGTTTAACTACGTCAGATAAAATGTACCTCAAGAAAAACATATTAGGGATAGAAAGTCATTTTATAAAAATAAAGTTTTAATTTAGCAGAAGTTACAAATAGTTACTTTTTATGTATCCTATAAAATAGCAAGGAGAAACTGGCTTTAAAATAAGAAATTTGAAACACTTTTCAAAATTGTAGGCATGTCACATAGAAGAAATGTCTGGCAAAGAGAACTCCATCCTGAATGAAATGCATGGCATGAAAATCCCTGGTATAATTATATGACAACCGGAAGACCTTGTCTGTATCTTAGAAAAGACCCGAGGCTCCTTGCAATAGAAATGCTCAGCTGAGACGTACCCATAGGATTTGGCTGTTTGAGTCAGAGAGCTTCAACGATGATGATTAAACACATATGTAAGTCTGAGGTCAAGACTCTACTTGAGAAAAGTTGGGACCCTGAAATGTGGTATTAGGACATCTGATTGAATGTCTCCAAGGATTTGAGCTCCTCAGATCCTCCCAATTCCCACAAAGTTTCCAAAGTGGAGTATTATTTCCTACTAATAGCTAGCCCTTCCTTTCATGGGAAGATTCAATAGAGGCATCTCCACAAAAGGGGAAAAAAATGCATTATCCTCAGGAGATTCCCACACACCCTCTCAGGCTGAAAAAAAGAGCTAAACCCCATAATAATCCAGCTTTGGATTTAACAAAGGCAGACTACGAAGTAAAAAGCAGGGGTGTAACATGAGATGGGATTTTGTGAGTGGTGGAGGAAGGCAATCAGAACCTAAGACTCAATAAGGAATTCATTGACTTTGGGGTACTATTTTGGAAGATGAGATATAACACCCCTTTTGAAGATGAGACAAATTTGTACTTAGAATGGCCCAGAAAATCCTGGAGGAAGTAATGGCATATATTAAGCAAAGGTGGGGGGAGACATGCCTGAGTTGGCCTAGCAGATGGTAGAAAGAGGAATAAAAAAGCTAAAATGGGTATGTTATATAAGACTAGAGCACTGACAGAAGAGCCTATTGTGTGGTAGAGTTGGAAGACACAGTACCTGTCCTATCCAAGACTGTCACATGGTCCTGGTGAGAGGGGAGCCAGCATCACTAGGAGCTCTGTGGTCAGCCTCCTCTGAAAGCCAGAGCTGCAGGAGTAGAGCTGGTCCCAGAGCTGGCCTTCTTAATAAACGTAGGGTCAAGGACCCTGAAGTCATGGGAGCCAGTTAATGATAAGTTTACTAGGTCCACACAAATGATCTATGGTTATTTCCATGCTGTTTCAGTATATAATTGTGGATGATGTATTTGAGCATTCAAATAACTCCATATGGGCACCTCAGCCTGTGTAGAAGCTTTGCAGTGAGGAAGGCTTAATGGAAGCTTCTGAGGCTGGGAACCACCTGTCTTTTTACCATGTAGAAAAAAGGATGAATAAAAAAATAATGTCACATCCGTAGAGGGATGATGGAGATTAGTGATGCCATTAAATAAAATACATAAAGTTTATAGTAGAAGAATTTCCTATCATATCTTACTTTAATTCACCAGTCTGGCCCAGACAGGAATAGAATTGATGCAGATTTAATGAAACCAGAGCCACCAGAGGACCTGCATTTAGTGCTGTCATTGCCAGACAGGGTATCAAAGTCTCAGATATAATATATGTTGGCCACTGGTTTGGTAAATGTGATTTTTATTCCCTATTCCCACCAGCCTAAAGGATCAGAAAGTTCAAATTTATATGAAATGGGTAACAGTATTAATTTGTAAATATTCCATAAGGCTCTTAATTCTCCTTCCCTCAGTAACAATGCTGTCCATATAGACTGGATCACCCCCCAGGCATCCCTCGAAACAGGACACTGATGTATTACAGCAATGGCCTCATGCTGTTTATACAGGGAAGAAACAAGGGACTAGAATGCCAATGGTCTTGATAACACATGTGTTCCAGATGTTGGGAGACAAATTCTATGGAGTTTCAAAATCTGCCACTAAACAAAGATTTTAGGGCCTGACAGTCAGAGATGTGCAAGGATATGTTCTTCAGATTAAAAAAACAAAATTGTTGCACCTTGTATTTTCTTGCCACAGAGGAGGAAGCACCTGGTGGATTTCTTTTGTTTCTGAAGATAAGACATTCCACTCACAGGTATCATGTTCACATCTATATATAGGGAGACATGAAGGCTGCTAACTTCAAGTGCAGTCCAGTACAGTAAAGTGCTCTGCATCAGGCTCAGCCTTTTGAGAATCATTCCTGGTCCTGAGAGAGGTAGAACACTTTATCACAGAACATCACATGGTCATGTCTCCAGAACAGGTAATTGTAGCCAAAGAATTGTGAGATTTGAAAGTAGACAATGAAGGCTGAAAGACAGATAGGAATAGATTATATGGGACATTATGGAACAGACTAAAAGCTTCAAATGCTAAGATAACACAGGGAACCAACAGGATCTGATTTATAAACCAAAAAGCACTCTGGCTGCCATGGGAAGAATGGGCCTTGAAGAAGTGAGGCAGGAGTGGGAAGTTGATTAGGGTAGAGGTGATGAAGAATTAGAAATGTAACAATGGATATGATGAAAAATATTTTCTTCTGCATTTATTTTGGATGTAAAGGTAATAATGGCTAACAGATCAGATGTAGGGAAAATTGGAGACAGTATTTCCAAAATTTAATATTTATATGAATCATACGGGTATCCTATTAAAAAGCAGATTCTGCATCATAGGTTTGAAGTGGAGAAGGCGTTTTTGCCTTTCTAACAAGTTCCCAGGTGATGGTAGTCCACTCTACGGAGCAAGTACCCAAGGACTGGAATAGAGAATGATTCTGGAGATTTTATGCTGAGCACCTAGTGGGACGATGGAGTAATTAATGCTGATAAAGAGACATTGAATTGCTGCTGGTCAGGGGCAGTGGATCAAACATTTTGTTTTGGCCAAAATAATTTTAAGATTGTCATTAAATATCCATGTTGAGATAATGAATAAGAAATTAAATCTGTCAGTCTGGAAAGGAAAAGAGAAAGCAAAGCCAGATTTGATATTTTAGGATCATCACTTTGCAAATGGTGTTCCAAGCCATGGAATTATAGGAGATAACTTAGAATTGGTGCATAAAATCACTAATTGAGCCAAGCCTGAGGTCTCAGAATTCTTATATTCACTGTATAAAATATAAAGCAAGCTCACATATTAATATTTTTAAGCTCACGAGCTCTCAAAAGTATTCTTACTCCTTTTTTAGCTTTTGATGAAGAAAGAAAGCACAATATTGGAACCATCTCAGAACACATATACACACATACATACACACACGTGCTAGAGAGGGTTATTTTAGCTCTGGTTAGCACAAAGAAAGGAAAGAAAAAATAGATGAGTAATTTCATTTACAAATAAGGGAACAATAGCAGATACATACTTTATTAAATAACATCTTTTCCTACCACTCTTATCTTCCAAATATATGACTTTGAAAACTTTCTTCAATAAAACAATAAAAACTGGTAGAGTTAATATAAACCTCAATAGGTAAAGTTAATATTTCATATGACTGAAGATAGGCTCAGTAATAAAATCACTTGGAAGAAATATTATTCTTATTTTTCATATCAAACAGGCAGAAAATACAGTACAGGCTTTCTGTCACATATGTTACTGACTATGGTCAATGTTAAAGTTAATTGTTTGTGTCAACCTCATTAGAAAGCAGGAAAGCTTTAATTGTATTCCTCTGCAGTTTATAAGTAGTCTGAGCCTTAGTTTTTCTGAACAGCTAAAGGAAATGATTTATATAACAGTGTTTGGGCAAAATACTTTTATATCTAAGTGAAATACAACACCATTTAGAAATTAATGCTTATTTTACTGACTAAATGAGTACTCGTATTTTTTATTTCATTTTTTATTAATGAAAATAAGAAATAAGAAAATATGATATATGTATTCATAACTCATTATTTTTAAATATCTATTTTTAAATTTAACATATTAAGCAAATTCTCTGAATTTCATTCTAATAAAAATAAATGGATCCTTTTTTAATATGAAAGACAGCTGGCTAGATAGCCACAGAAAGTAGGAAAAACAAGGAGGAAGGGAAGGGAGCAAGAGAGGGCTGCAAGATGAGAATAAGCATAATCTATAATAGAAAAAATAGTGGCTCTACTCATCGAACGAGAGAAGGATGGCCATTGTCATTGTGTTCATGTAACATTATTTGGGACATACCAGCAAATGCATGTAGTCAAATATAGAAGTTCATTGTAAAAATATGTAGTGTTTCATATTATTAAATGAAGCAAGACATGTCACTTTGAGATGAGATGGTATTTCATATTATTAAATGAAGGAAAACATGTCATTTTTAGATGAGATGATCAGATCAACTGATGTACAGCTGGAAGTTCCAAGAAAATCCATTGAAAAGTCATTAGGAATGATATGAGTATTCAGTCCTGTAAGTACTTCTATAGATATAGGAAAATATTAAGAAAAATAATGGAAAAGTATTTTATACAAAATAGAACAAAATCCCTAAAATTTTGGAGATTAAACTCAATAAGTGTTTGGGATACATAAGAAAGTTTTAACACTCTGCCAAATATAAAAAGATTTTGCCAAATATCCAGAGAAAAAAATTCTTCTATTTGGAATTCTTTGGCTATATTATTTAACTTTTCTTATGATTTTTATATTGTGAATGATTCTTCCATGATTCATTCAATAATGGACAATAAAATTTTATTCAATACAACTTGGCTCAGTGGCCCTTTGTGGGATAAAAAGCATTTTAATTGAAAATCTACATGATCTTGTTTTCAAATTATGTCTGAAGCAAATAAGGAATATATCAAAATGTTTTAATAAAGATAAAAATTTTATACCATACCTTCTATTAAAAAAAAATGAAGTGACTTCTATTTTTTCTCTCT
>NW_003852480.1:4357744-4362049 GCF_000181295.1 Otolemur garnettii
GATTTTATTTAAGAAGGAGTTTGTAGGTAAACCTAAAGATAATAATAGTGGAGAGAAAAACAAGAACACTAAAGCAAATTGAAACCATTGGCATCTACAATTGCAACAAATATTAAAGCCTGAGTACCAACCAGTAAAACATGAACATTCATACTAAAGTATTATTTATTTGTTCCTATTATCTAGTACATTATGCACAGAGCTAAAAAAAATAAAAGAGAAATGGAAAGAAAAAAATTACAAGGCATGTTAAAAGGAAAGACACACACACAGACTAACAAAACAAAACAAGCATCACAACAAAATCAGATAAACAAAGGTTTTAACAGTGTCATGCTAGGAATTTAAACTAACTATGATTAATATGTCAAGAGCTCTAGCAGATAAAGTGGATCACACAAGAATAGATGGACTATGCAAGCAAAGTGATAGAAAAGTCAAAAGGAAATGCTAGAAAGAAATAAAAAAGAGCCACAAATACAACAATGCCCTCAATGAGCTCATCAATATACTATACAAGGCTCAGGAACTACTCTGTGGGACTCAAGATATGTCAACTGAAATCCCAAAAATGGAAATGAAAGAATGAAAACATAATGCAACAAAATATACAAGAACTATGAGACAATTGCTAAAGATTTAACATATACAGAATCAGCATACTCAGTGGGAAAAAAAAAGAAGCACAAGAAATACTTGAAGTAAAAATGGCTGAAGAATATTCTAAATTATGGACAAGCAGCAAACCACGGAAGTAGCCAAAAAGTTCAGACAACAGGAAGTAGACTGAATACCAAAGATATTCACCCACATATTATAATAAAACCACATAAAAATAGGTAAAGAAAAATATGGAAAGAAGATAGATGGATGGATGGATGGGGGGTGGGCATATTGCCTATAAAGGATAAATCATTATCATCATCACACACAATGAAACTCAACTTTCAAGCAGTTATAGCAAGGTAGAAGATTAACACAGGAAATGCAGTGGGTGTCCTATATGCCAGAAATAAAAAATCAGAATATAATATTGAAAACATAAAACCACTTTCATTTGCATCAATAAAGAAGACAGACTTAGGTCAAATTTAAGGAAATATAGGCAAGATCTACGTGAAGAAAATAAAAAACCTCTCATGAAGAAAATTAAAGGTCTAAGTAAATGAATAGATATTCATATCATATATATGAAGTTTTAATATTGTTAAAGAGTCAGCTTTTCAAAACTGATCTGCAAATTAGTTCAATTCTAATTCAAATACCAGGAAGATATTTTGGGATATTTCCACAAAAATAAATTTAAAGTTTACGTGGAAAAGCAAAAGATCACTGATAGCTAATAATACTGAAAAAGAAAACAATATTCTGAGAACTGACATTACTCTTCTTCATGAATTATTACTGAAGCAATGAAGTAATTAAAACATGATGCTATTGGTGACAGCATACACACATAGATCAATAGGGCACCACAGAGAGCCAAGAAATGGAGCCACAGAATGTATCCAACTGATCTTTGGTAAAATAGCAAAGACAATTCTATGAGGAAAGAATAGTCTTTTCCACAAATGGTTCTAGAAAACTGAATTTCCATATGAAAAAAAGTAATCTACACATACTGATCATGCTTTTCACAAAAATTAACTCAAAACAAATCATAGAACAAAAATAAAATGTACAACTATAAATACTGTAGAAGATTTATTATAAGAAAAAGGCAGGCAACCTTAGACTGGCAAGGAACTTTTCCAAAAGCAAAATCTATGAAAGAAAAAAAATTGATAAGTTTGACTTCTACATAATATTTTTTATTGATGCATAATACTTACATATATTTATGGGATATTTGTTACATGTAGAGAACGTGTAATGAAAAATTCAGGGTATTGGGGCATTTGTCACCTTGAGTACTTTGTGTAGTATATATTGCTATATTATTTCTATATGTTGGGAGCATTTCAAGTTCTCTCTTCCGGTTATTTTGAAAGATTCAATATGTTGTTGTTAACTACTGAAGTGCTCTGCTACTGAACTATTGAACACTGGAACTTACTCCTTCTTCTTCTTCTTTTTTTTTTCCCTTTCTTTTCCTTTTTTCGAGATAGAATTTCACTCAGTTGCCCAGGGTGGAGTGGTTTGGTGTCAGCCTAGGTCATAGCAACCTGAAACTCCTGGGTCCAACAATCCTCCTGCCTCAGTCTCTAAAGTAGTTGAGACTACAGACTCTGCCACGACACCTGGCTAAATTTTCTATTTTTGGTAAAGACAGGGTCTCATTCTTGCTCAGGCTGGTCTCCAACTCCTGAGCTCAAGCACCCAACTACCTCAGCCTCACAGAGTGCTAGGATTACAGGTGTGAGCCACTATGCTCAGCTAGAACTTACTCCTGTATGTTTGCACCAAGATTCCAAAGAAAATGTTTGCAAAGCATTTATATCATAAAGGATTTGTATTTAATATATAGGCCTCTTAAGAGTATAAGAAAAAACATAACAAATTTAAAAAGAAAGACAGAATATCTGAAGAATCACCTTACTACATACATATACAGATAGCAGATAAGCATGTGACAAGAAACTCAACATCATACATTATTAAAAAATGCAAACTAAAATATTATTGAAATCTGACTACATAACTATTAGAATGGCCTCAATCTAAAATACTGAGAATACGTGGACAAGAACAATAGCAACTCTCATTTGTTCCTAATGGGAATGCAAAATCACACCACTACTTTGGGAAAGTTCGGCAGTTTTTGACGAAGCTGCATACAGTCTTAGCACATGATGCAGCACCTGCACTGCCAGGTCTCTAACCAGAGAATGGAAGACTGAGGTCCAAACAAAATTCTGTAATTTTGTAAAGTGACAGTTTAGAGCAGTTTTGTTAGTGATTTCCAAAAATCAAAAGCGAGTAAGATGCTCTTCAATAGGTGAGTGTATAAATAATTCTTCATATAATTATACAGTGACCATTATTCAGCAATAAGTGTGCTATCACAAAAAAAGACACATAAGAACCTTAAATGCATATTGCAGAGTGAAAGTTGCCAGTCTGAAAGGGCTATAAGTGATCATTCTAGTTAGATGACATACTAAAAAAGACAAAACTGTAAGACAATAAAAAAGATCAATGGGTTTCAAAGCAGCTGGAATCAGATGGACTAACAGGTGAAACCCAGAGGATTTATTATTATTTTTTTTTTTTGCAGTTTTTGGGCGGGGCTGGGCTCAGATCCGCCATCCTTGGCATATGGGGCCTGTGCCCTGCTCCTTGAGCCACAGGCGCTGCCCAACCCAGGAGATTTTTAGTGTGATACCACTGCATGTGAGATGAATGATGGAGGATATTACAACATTATTCATTTTTCAAAACCCACAGAAGCATAAAGGAACAAGGGTGAGCCATATTGTACTCAATGAAATTTTAAAATAGTATATTAATATTGGTTCATCCACTGAAACCCATGAACCTCATTAGGGTAAGAAGTTAAAAAAGTGGTGAGGACTTAGGGAGAGGGTTTCTATCAGAGCTTCTGTAGTATCTGCTTAATTTTTCTGACAACCTAAAATTGTTCATGAAATGAGAGGTCTAGATTATCACTTCCTTGCAGATACGTAACACAGTAAAAGTTTTAGGTCATTTCAAAACAACCTTCAAAATATGTTAATATGTTAAAAACTAGCCTTAGGCATGGTGTTACATAACAGGAAATAATGAGCCAATAGATAGAAACTTGACCTTATGAAAATAGCTGTAAGTTTTGAGTTCACACAATAGACTCAAGACAATTATATTTGTTTATGTAAAAAAAATCATGAGTTCATCAGGAGCCCAACTTCTTTCAAGGAAAAGAAAGAGGAGCTCTTCCAAGTCAGACCTTTATGAGGCCTTTTTTTGTTTCCTTCACTCCATAGTATCCCTAGATGATCAATGTGCATGATTTCTGGTGGAATAGGGAGAAGCACAGCTGGTAGCTACCATCAAAACTCAAATAGGCATCTGTTACGATATTGCCTGAAAGAATTCTTCACTAATTTATTTGACGAAACATCTTTTACCCACCAGCCCCTCCTACAGAAGTGCAAGACATTTCTAAAAAACATCTGGATCCTCTGCTAAAAAGAGGTATTTCTTATCTTGTAACACATTATTTTTATTAGATTTTACTATAATGCGCAATTATTATGCAATTAAACACTGAGAGTAACACGTTATCATCAAAGATATGTTAATTCAAAAAAAATTTTTTTTAATTTTTTAGAGTCCTTCTTAATTATTCCAACTGTCTTAGGCTTT
>NW_003852480.1:4362880-4363837 GCF_000181295.1 Otolemur garnettii
ATACAACAGTAGGCTTGTGAGAAAACCACAAATTCTTCTCGTTTCCAGCTGTGTCTTTTAAAAAAGATTCTATTATCTACTTACTTAGCTTTATGAGTGTCATTGCTCGTTTTGTCTCAAGACTTGGCATACCATAAATTTTTAAGTCTCTCAAAATTGTTTTAAACTAATTTTGGTACTAAAGTATAGAATCAACTGTATATAATCACACACTATTTAGTTTCAGGTTCTAAAAAATTTCTCATATATATATATGAGAAATAAATAAATAATTTCATATATATATATACACATATATATATAGACACACACACATATCTCCACAATAGTGGATAGTGGAAATAGTTGGAGAATAGAGGGGCCAAATATAGTTTCCTCCTATGGATCAGCAACTATTTCCAAACTAAACAAAGTAAAAAAACTGTCATTGCAGTTTATACCACCTTACTTTTGCAAATACAAGGACCTCTTTTTTAAGTAATACAGAGAATATAACTATTTTGTTGTAGCAATTTGAGTTTGGAGGCTGTATTTTTATACGCCCCAGAGCTCTGCAATACAGAAGCTACACTGTACAATTTTGTATTTTGTTTTTCTCAGCACCTGACACATAAATATATGATCAGGTTATTGGCAGGACCTGCTTTTGGTTTTCCAGGGTAATCAGGATACACAATGAACATGGTCAATTTGGATGATGGTCTGGGATGGGAGGTATACCATGATTCTGTAGACTAGAGTGTGACAGGAAGCACAGTAAGATAGTAATAAGGATTTCTGCTATGGTCAGTCGAAAACAAGTCGTTGGTAGTATTGTGGGTTCCTAAGACAGAAAATAAGTGATTATCGAGGAAGTGTTTTATTTTGTTATGTTTTGTCTTGAAATTGATTTTTAATTTTTTGAGATCACAAGTCCCACAGGACATTAATTTATTCTCTATTTTAGTTATGGTTTAC
>NW_003852480.1:4363887-4368877 GCF_000181295.1 Otolemur garnettii
GCAGTAACTATACCCAGTCTGAGTCTTGTGGCTACTTGCTGTAACTACCAATGGCTGCAAGTATAGTATCATTCAAGTTGGCTATAGAAAATACAAGCTGATCTAGGTATTTCTAGCAAAATGCAATTTAATACAAGCCATTAGATACTTTAAAAGCCACAAGAGACTGTCTGGACTGCAGGCCGCAAGTCCCCAACTGTGTTGCTATAATGGAAAGGTCATTAAGATCACAGCCACTGCTGCTACTTCTGCACCTCTCAGTGTTAACTTTGCCTCTGACACCCATAAAGCTAAGTAAGTAGATAATAGAATCCAGATCTATCAATTTCACATTCTCACATGCAGGGATCTCTACCTCTGCTCTGCTCCCACCCCCAGCTTTATTGAGGTATAACTGACAAATAAAAATTGTGCATATTTATGGTTCACTCTTAGCAAATTTCAAGTATATAATACAGTATTCACCATGGTGTACATTAGATACTTTCGGGTCTCATTTTGTTACAAATTTTATTACAACCAAACAGGTTTTGCCAATCCTTTCTCACAAAGCACCACAATTTACATCTCCTCTAAGGAACTTAGTTGCAAAAAAAAAAATGCAAATATTTTTGTTTAATAACTTTCCATTATAGTAGAGCACCTTCTCCTTACCTCTAATTAATATTTACTTGCTTGTGATCTTCATCATATTATTAGCATAGGACATTGTTAGCAAGAAAATTGGGGGGAGGGGAAGTGCTGAAAAATAATAACAGTTAATTGTTACGAAGACTTGTGATGTGCTGAACGCTGTTTTCAGCACGTTACATGTATGTAATTGTTCACAGTAGCCCTCTGGGATACTTTAATTATCTCATTTTATAGATGAGAAAACTGTGACATGAAATTTTAAATAAAACACTAACGATGACAGAGGTAAATGGCAGAACTGGGTATCAAATGCAGTTAGTACATGTTTCCAGAGCACACATCCTGAACCACTGTGATATGCCATCACTCGTTCCATATTTTCTGAACACAAGGTTTCACCATACTGGATTCTTATTATTCCCTTGGCTATTTCTCCATAGCAATAACAATAATATCAAACCTAAAGATCTTGAGTCTCTTCTTATTTTCAGTTTCTTTTAAAGACTTCTGGACCAAGACAGTCTTCTGTATATTCAGCAAATTAACTAATTTTGCAGTTTCAAAAAAGATGACTGAGCACAGACATGGCTTGCCATATTGTCCCATAGGGAAAGAAGGATGCCAATAGAGGAGAAGGGCGGTGAGAGCAGCTGAAGGTCAGGGGGAGGGGGAAGTCCCATTGCCCGCAAGAAAACTTAATGAAAATAAATTGCAAAGTGGAAGGAGAAGAAAAAAGATTGACAGAGATGACCCCTGAGCAGCTCCGAGCCCATGAAGGCAGTAAAGGCGTCTTTTCCGCTTCCAACACACCTCCGGTAGTCAGCAGGCTGATGAGCTATTTGGAAGCGTTTCCCTTCTCATGATCCCAGGTGCTGCTGCAGCCGTGGAACTGGGACCCTCTTGAAAGTAAAACACTGGGTTTCTAGCGCCTGTGGGGGTCAGCCCCTGTGGCCACTGCTCAGCTGTGAGGGCGGATGCCATGCTCCTCCTGCACCCACACCATCCCTGTCCTCAGCTCACGGAGCACCAGCCTTTCAGTTTTCACGGCACCTATTCCTGAGTTTCTCAGTCCTGCCCACACTGCACTGGGCCCAGAGAACGTGTGTCATCCCAGAGCTTGGACACTCTGTGTTTGCTTCCTTGTAAGAAAGGGGTGCTAGAGTGTCCTCCCCTTTTCCTTCAGACTGTTTTTCTTTCCCACTCCTTTCCCATCCACTACAGCCAAGAGAAACCATTGAACTGAAACTTTCAAATTAACCCCCTGCATTTTGTCGGTGCCCTCTGTCTGAGGTTTCATGGAGAGACAAACTCCCCCTGTTCCCGTTGAGTTTCTGCAACAGACTTGAGGGTGCTCCCTCTGGGAGTTTCCTCCCTGCTGACACTTCCTGAGTACCCCCCCAGTGAGATAACAATTGTGCCAGGTGCCAGGCCTTCAGGACCTGATTGGATTGCCTGGGCCACAGAGGGGAGAATTGAGAGCTGAACTGCCAAGGTGAGGGACAGAGGGGCCCATGTGGGCAGAACAGAGAGAAGGGTGCTCTATGGATCTGAAGTGCAGCAACTTTTTGGAGCACCATCCTCCTCCAGGGAAACTGAGCTTTGGGGGTGAGTCTGGGTTGAGTCCACACAGCAGAGGGTGTTCCTGGAAGAAATCTCTTGGGGCAGAGGAAGCACAAGAGGGGAAAAGTAACTCCTGATAGCCAGTTGCTAAAAGCAGATGGCCCCTTTCTCAAAAGCAGACTTCATGGTTTGGTGGGACTGCTTCAGCCTCTTTCTTGGTGGCCTTGCACCGAGTACAGGGAGCTGACCTTTGATTCTTTGCCAGACAGTTCCAGGACTCACTTCTTTGGAAGCTAGCCCTGTCCAGCCTCACTCCTCCACCTACTTCAAGACTGGTGGAGAACAAGCAATCCCCTGGGAACTAGAGGGACCCCCCCACCACCACTGCCAGGGTCATTCAAGTGGTTCTCTAGAGGAGTAGAATGACAGGCTGAAAAGGACATCACTGCTCTTTCCTGCAAGCACCAACTTCTGACATGGGAACAACTGTGCAGCGCATACATCATTTGTTGACAAAAATCAACAGGGTTTTGCCAATCCTTTCTCACAAAGCACTGCAATCTCAGAGATTAAAGAGGGGGTCCCCATCCCAACACAGTTCACACAGCAGGAGGGAGAGGAAAATAGCAGAATAGAAGCAGCCTGAGGAGACATCTCGTTTCTTCCTCTTGTAGGAGAAGAATTACAGGCAGCAAGGGGTGAGATGGGTCTTCCTCCTTCGCAGCAATTCCCTGGGCTCATAGGAGAGCTGTTCGGAATCTGTGCAGAGACCGCACCATGAAGCAGGCACAGCCGAGATCTGGCGGATGCTAATCCCTGGTTTCTGCAGCTGAGCCACCCTGATCACTCTGGGGCATGACACCAGATCTGTTCAGGACTCAGCTTTCCAGCAGTACCCTTTGCAGCAGCCCCACCAGGCAGGGAAAGGAGAAGACAGAACAGGTGCTCACTTGTGCTGTGTTCTGAGACAGAGTCCCAAGCACATCTTTACCCCTTAGAAGGATAGAAGCAGAGGAGTGGTCTTTGTGCCACAGGCGCCACCTAGGAATCCTTGGGTGACTGTCTCAATAGGACCTAAACAGGAGATGGAGAGAACCTCTGGTGACCAGAAGCTCTGGCCCACCGCCCTGGTCCCTGTGAAGCTGAGACAAAGCCCTTCATGCATGATGAGGCATTAACATTCTCCACACTAGTGGAATCGCCCTCCCCTGGCATGGGTCTATCCTCATAATTCCAGGATTGGGCTCTGAAGTTGTCAAAATGCCCAAGTCTGAGATCCACTGAGGCTAAAATTTTGTATTCTACAAAACTAAGTTACATATTGGATGGGGGAAATTAAGTGTTTTACAGACAACCAAACCCTGAGGGAATTTGTCTTGACCAGACCTGCCTTACAGCTAATACTCGGAGCTATATCAGACATAAATCAGCACACTAGATATCCACCAGTGTAAAATCACCCCAAAAAGCTATAAAACAATAGCACAAGAGGGTAAACAAAGCAACAAGGTACTACCAATCATGATAAACAGAACAACATCCTGCATATGAATTCTGTCTCTTGATGTTAGCAGTTTAATGCACCACTCAAAATACACAGGCAGGTTGAATGAGTGAACAAACATCGCCCGCAATCTGCTGTCTCCAGGAAATACATCTAAACCACAAGGATGCACACAAACTCAATGTGAAAGGATGGAAAATGATACTCCATGCAAAAAGAGATCAGGCATAGCCACTCTCTTATCAGATAAAATTGACTTTAAATTAACAATTGTAAATATGGGCAAAGAGGTCATTACATGTTTGTAAATGGATAAATTCAAGAAGAATACATAACAGTCCTAAATACATATGCAACTGGTATATCAGCTCTTAGATTAATAAATAAATTTTACTGAAGCTAAGCAAAGAAATAAATAGCAGCAGCATAATTACCAGGGACTTCAACAGTCCTCTATTACTGCTGAAAATCATCAAAGCAGAAAATAAAAAGAAAGTAACACTGGATCTAAAGAAGACTGTATATCAAATGGTCTTAGCACATCTTTACAGAACATTATACTCCAAAGCTACTGAATATACATTCTTCTCAGCAACACATAGAACACTCTCCAAGACCTATCATATCTTAGGCTATAAAACAGACCTCGACAAATTCAAACAAATCAAAATCATACCATGTATCTCCTCAGATCACAGTGGAATAAAAATAGAAATAAACCACAAGAGAAACATTCAAATCTACACAAAGTCACAGAAATGAAACAATCTACTGCCAAATAATTGTTGGATCAAGAATGAAATGAAGATGTAAATAGAAAGAGTCTTTGAACTACATGACAAAGGGAGGGGACACAGCTATAAAAATCCATGGGACTCAGAAAAGCATTCTTCAGGGGAAAGTTTGCAGCCATAAATAGCTGCACAAAAAAAACAGAAAGCTCACAAATTAACGACCTAATATCACCAGTGTCCTAATCTGAAGGAACTAGAAAAGGAAGAGCAAATCTAACCCAAAGCCAGCAGAAGAAAAGAAATAACAAAGGTCAGACCAGAACTAAAGGAAAGGGGAAAAAAAAATACAGAAGATCAATGAAACAAAAAATTGAGTCTTTGAAAAGATAAAATTGACAGGTCTCTTTCCAGAAAGGACTGAAGAAAGCATAATTGGAAATGAAAACAGACTTTACAGTTGATGCCATGCATATACAAAACATCATCAATGAATACTATGAAAATCTCTATGCATGTAAACTAGAAAATGTACAGTAATTGGACAAATTCCTGGAAACAC
>NW_003852480.1:4369181-4371420 GCF_000181295.1 Otolemur garnettii
AAAAAAAAAAGAATACACCATGACCAAGAAGGCTTCATCCCAGGGATGCAGGAATGGTTCAACTTATGTAAACCAATAAATACGATTCATCAAATAAACAAAAGTAAAAGCAAAGACCATATGATCATCGTAACAGATGCAGAAAAAGCATTTGACAAAATGTAGCACCTTTTCATTAAAAAAACCCTCCACAAATTAGGCATAGAAGGAACATATCTTAGAATTATAAAAGCAGCCCTTTGTGACAAACATCATGCTAAATGGGGAAAGGTTGAACGCATAATCCTGAGAACTGGAGCAAGACAAAGGAACCCACTTTTACTCAACACAGTGCCAAAAGTCCCAGCCAAAGCAATCAGGCAAAAAAACAAACAAACAAACAAAAAAGTGAAAGTGCGTCCAGATTGGGAAAGAGAAAAGAGAAAATCAAATTACTGTTTATTAGTGAGATTATGATTTTAAATCTAGAAAACCCCAAAGGCTCCATCAATAATAGACTCCTGGAATTGCTAAATAAATTAAACAAAATGTCAGATTTCAAAATTTACATATGTAAATGATTTCTTCACACCAATAACATTTCTATGTACCAGTAGCTGTCAAACTGCGAGTTAAACCAAAAACTCAACACCATTAACATTAGCTACAAAAAGTACCTAGGAATATACTTAACCAAGAGGGTGAAAAATTTCAACAAGGAGAACAATGAAACACTAAGAAAAGAAATCACAGAGGACAAAAACAAATGGAAAAACATGTCTTACTCATGAATGGGTAGAATCAACATTGTTAAAATGTCCATACCACCCAATTTGTTATACAGATTCAATGCAATCCCCACCAAAATACCAACATCATATTTCACAGATATATAAAAATTAATTCTGTGCTTTGTCTGGAACCAGGAGGGAGGCTGAGTAGCTGAATCAATCCTATGCAAACTGAATAAATCTGGAGGAATCACATAACCAGACTTCAAACTGTACTACAAGGCTATGGCAACTCAAAAAGTATGCATTGTATAAATTTAGACACTTAGACCAAAGGGACAGACTTGATAACCAAGATATAAAAGCGTCTACCTACAGCAGAGTGGTCTTTGACAAAGCAGTTAATACATACTAGAAATGAAGCCCTATTTAACAATTTGTGCTGGGAAAACTGGATAGCCACATGGAGAAGACTGAAACAGAACCTCTCTCTCACCATTCACAGAAATTAATGCAAGGTGAATTAAAGACTTAAACATAAGGCATGAAACCATCAGAACTGTACAGGAAGATATGGAACAACCAATTTTAGCTATCAGCCTAGGCAAAGAACTTATACTAAGACCCTAGTGGAAATCACAACTACAACAAAAATAAATAAATGGCACTTGAATAAACTACAAACTTCTGCACAACTGAGGAAATCACCCACAGAACAAGTAAGCAGCCTACAGAATAGGAAAAAATATTTGCCAGCTATACATATGACAAAGGGTTAATATCCAGAATTTGCAAATTAGCAATAAATAAATAAATAAATACAAACAATTTCCTTAAAAAGTCAAAGGAAAAATGAACAGAAGTTTTTTCAGAAGATAGACAAATGGCAATAAACATATAAGAAAATTCTCAATGTCTCTAATCATCAGGGAAATACAAATTAAAGCCACAATGAGATAGTCCTTTACACCTGTCACAATGGCTTTTATTAAAAAGACCAAAAACAAAAGCTGTTGGCATGGATGCACAGAGAAAGGAGCCCTTCTACACCCCTGATGGACTGCAAACCAGTATAACCTCCATGGGAAATCTTATGGAGATACCTCAAAGAACTAAAAGTAGACCTACTGGGTGGTGCCTGTAGCTCAGTGGGTAGGGCTCTGGCCACATATGCTGAGGCTGGCAGGTTCAAACCTGGCCCAGGCCAGCTAAAACAATAATGTGAACTGCAACAACAACAAAAAATCTGGACATTGTGGCAGGCACCTGTAGTCCCAGCTACTTGAGAGGCTGAGAAAAGAGAATCACTTAAGCCCAAGAGTTTGAGGTTGCTGTGAGCTGTGATGCCACAGCACTCTAGCCAGGGTTATATCTTGAGACTCTGTCTCAAAAAAAAAAAAAAATTAAAGTAGACCTACCATGGATCCAGCAATCCTGCTACAGATATCTACCTTTCAAAAAGGTAATTTTATCAAAAAGACACCTGCCCTCAGTTGTTTGTTGCAAGGCAGTTCACAAATACAAAGATA
>NW_003852480.1:4371776-4383332 GCF_000181295.1 Otolemur garnettii
GTAACCAAAACATTTCTATTTTCATAATACTTTTAAATAAAAATTAATTAATTTCATATCTTCTTGATAATTTTGTTTCCTCACTATAGCAGCCCATATAACTTATGGCTAAGAGGAGTGAGAGTTATAAGAAATACCTGTATAGCTCAATAATGGAACACCTTGGTGAAAAGGGCATGGAGAGGAATTTAGCTCTCCTAACAAACGTGAGGGCTCACGAGATGAGAGCATTGGTGAACTGGCAGGCTCTACACCTGTGGTATTGAGAAGCACGAGATGAGCCTTATATTAGGCTGGAGGAGAAGGCAGTCGGGGAGTGTACACTTTCTATCACGGACTCGCTTACTCTGACTCTGTCTCCTCTCCTGCCTGCAGAATGCCAGCATGGTGTCTCTCTGCTGAAGATGACCAAACTGCTAACTACTAAGATCTATCTATGCTAAGAAGACTGCTTTACTCTCTCTAAGACACACACACTCTCTCTCTCTCCAGCTAAAGTAGATAGCCCTCAGGCACCTAAGAGAAACTGTTCCTGACCCAGTAGCTTAGCGGTTCGCATCCCGAACCTACCCAAGCCGGGCCCAAGACCTGGCCAGTCCTGGGCCCTGACACCTCACTTTTTCAATGAAAAGAATATTTTTTTTGGTAAAGTATAAGAATGTCTACCTTGTATTCAAATGTATCAAATATTTAGTTTTTCTTATTTATTCACTAATTTATTATAAGTTCTGATAACAGAAGATAATGTTTAGTTACTGCCAGAAGAAGACATATAGAACCTCTTTATTTGCAATAACTTTAAAGGTTATTAAAATTAATTTTGGATATTAAAATATATCTTCTGATACGTTGTTTTCCCCTCCATTATGAAGACTACTATCTTTCATTATCAGACTTATCTGGGGATTATATAAATCGAATGAAAATTGAAACAACAGAGAAAGAAAGGTAAAGATAATGATCTAAGATAATTAAATGATGACAGCATTTTATGTAACTTTATGTAAAGAAGATACTATGAAAATATGTAAGTAAATAATTATGATCATGGCACATGTGTGGTTCTTCCCACAGGGAGAAACTGATCAGTCAGCTGGTTCTCCACTATAGACAGCCCATGCAACCCCTGGCTGGCACAGCTAGGTTGCCTAAATAGTGGCAGTGGGTGGAAATAGGAAAAAGATATTTACAAAATTTTATATCAACACAAAACTTACAGCATTTGTATTCTGCTATAAGCAAAAACACTGCGCACACCAATCTGACTTCTCTAATCCTCAAATATTTTGTGAAATTAGATCACTGGTTGCTAGGATTCCCTTAAAAATATTCTGAAATTTTCCAACTTGGCATTATCATCCTATGTAGTTGAAAACATGTACTATGTATTATGGTATAGTTAATATTTTGTTAAAATAACAGACCCAAAGAAGAATCTGATTTAACTCACAATCAGAGATGGCACTTATGGAAACTTTGAGATTACCACACCCGCCCAGTCTGAGTGGCTTGGAGCTCAATGGATTTTGTATAAAATTCAGCATCCTTACTAATACTATTAATTGTTTTAAACTCTAGCACAAATATTATGAAGTCAAATTGTATCTGTCTGATACATTTAGTAAACAGATATTTGTTTTAATATTTACAATTAGGGGTTTTAAATTGCCTTTGCTATTGTATCAAGCTTTAAAAGACATGTAGAGACATGCTGAAAAAGTCTTCTCGAGGAATTCTGACTTTCAACAATTCTAAGAATTTGATCCATGTCAGAGAATGTGAATTCTAAAAATTATTTTTTCTGAGATTTATTTCAAAGAAATAGGACTAAGTTGGTATTTGATAACTTTCTACTTAGAAGCAATTATGCCAGCTGCAACATGTTTTTCAATTTTAATATAAAATCTAGAAAATAAAAGTATTTTTGAGACTATCCTATATTCTTCCTCCAATCAGACAGTTTTCAACTTTGCTAATAGAAATGAGTGAACTTTTTGTCAATGTTTTTAATGGGATTAATAGAGCAAATACCAATCTCTATAATAATTAACAAATTTATGACTAATCTATCTAGATTGAGTACATAAAATAACCAAAACCTTGTTACATGTGCTCTAGAACATATACTAATGAATAAAAATGTCTTGACTTGAGCCACTGGGTGAATATTCTAGTTGGTATACTAGTCTGAAACAAGAATGAAGGATGGTCCGATTACACTGGCATGGCAATAATATAATATAAAAATTCCCTTCCTGAACTCTTTTTCGCTATTACAGGATAATGATGCTTAGTATCTTCTTATATGCTCTTTCTCTATCCTGTGATAATTGACCCAAGTCTAAATTATCCCTTTTAACTGCCAATCCTATCGAACTCCATTTTACCAAGCACTATTAATTCGATTAATAATATCTTCTATTTACTGATTATACTTTATGGTTTCTGGAGAAGTAATGTGACTGAAACTGACATTTTTCTCCTCTTTAATAATTTGAAACTGCAATGGTTATGGCATAGTTATGCCCGGTTTTCTATTTCTGATAATCGAAGGCTTCTCATCTGTAAAAGAGAGATGACTGGATCTCTTCTGGGTGATGTCTATCACAGCACACGTATTAGAGACTCTTCTTTGGATGTTCAGGTTATGAAAGATTGATAATTAGCAGCTCGTTAGCTATCATTTGAAAATAGTCTTGGATTAATACGGTATTTTATCTTATATATTTATATATTTAATTTGATTGTAGATTATTCTAGATATATTTTCCTATCATTAGGTGAATAGAAATTCTTTTCTTTTTAACAAAAAGTAATTTTATATAAGAAGGACAAAGAGAAAGCTTAGAGTACTTCCAAAGAGAGGTGGAAGTGGATTCTCTCATGAATGAGAAAAGGTGAAAGAGAGACCAGAAATTCTTAACTAAATAAATACCCCACTTCACAAAAATTAACTTTGATTTTACCATCTCCTTTGGTCTTTTAATTGCAAAGAATCCAGTTGACAACCTATTGAAAAGATGCTTAGATACCTATATAAATGGGCAAACCTTCCAATCAATCTAATATTAGTACTTGTTTTGCATGTTTTATTTTTAGCATTTTTCTTTTTTCACAAATAACTATGAAGATGAGAATTTGTTATCTATCAAAATTATTTAAGATTGCCATACTTGAGAAATATTAACAAGTTATATATTTTTCGCAAAGTTATATTTTTAAGGAGTCTACCTGTAAATTTTATATTCTAATGTGGTGAAAAAATTAAATACATCAAATTGAATACATTTATTTTTCACTAATAGTTTCAAACTATTTCTGCCACTGACTTTTTCCTCAGAGGTGCTTTCAGCTAGTAACTATAACTGACTTGCTCCCCTTCTTTTCTTTCTTGAATCTTGGACTTTAAAAGCATTTATTAATTGACAACTATCTAGCCAGATATGAATAAGATAAGGAAAGATCAGATTAGTATTGGCAAATAATTCAAAAGTGGCTTAAATCAACTTGAAAAAAAAAAAACAAGTGCTGAATATTTAAAATGGATGAAAACAAAATAGAACATTTTAAATAGTTCATTACGACTTTCATGCAAAGCCTCAAGTAATGTGGCTATTGATATGCAGAATTTATTTCCATATATTCAGTTGAGTGGATACATTACATTATATGCTTAGTTTCACACATAGATTTTAAAACCCCTTGGCCAGCAACTTAGAAAATTGTATTGTGGTTTTCATTTGCTATTCTAACCAGGTCTCAGTTCTAAGGGAGATGCTGACAGAACAGTCTGATTTTCTTCAGTAAAGAATGAAGTGACAAAACTCCAGGTAGCCTTCAATCTGAAATAACCAGTACGTTGGTAAACCATAAACAGATATTGTAAATAAATGTTTTGTTTTATGATGATATAGATTCACATAAAAGTTGCAAAGTTAGTACAGAGTCCCCATATCCACTTTTCTTTATTATAAACATCTTGCATCAGTATGATATATTTGTTCCAACTAATGATACATTGTTATTACCTGAGGTGCTCACATACTTGGAGTTCTTTAACTCCAAAGTTCTATTTAACATCCTGTCTCTGTTTTAGAATACATCACAATTAGTTGTTATAATTCCTTAGGTGTCTGATGGCTGTGAAAAATTTTCAGACTTACCATTTTTTCAGATGACCTTAGGAAGTGGAGGAGTATTGGGAAGCTGTTTTGTAGAATGTTTCTCAATTTGATTTTTTTTAATTGTTTGGCTCATGGTTAGACAAAGGCGATTTTTTTTGTTGGCAGTGGTGAGGAGGAAGACCTCAGAGGTACCATACTGGTCTCATCACATCATATCAAAAGGATTGTGTGGGTGGTACCCATAGCTTAGTCAGCAGGGCGTCCACCACATACACCGAGGGTGGTGGGTTCAAACCTGGCCCAGGATGGCTAAAACATCAATGACAACTGCGACAAAAGAATAGCCAGGCATTGTGGCAGGAGCCTGTAGTCCCAGCTACTTGAAAGGCTGAGGCAAGAGAATTGCTTAAACCCAAGAGTTAGAGGTTGCGGTGAGCTGTGACGCCACGGTACTCTACCTAGGGTGACATAATGAGACTCTGTCTCAAAAAAAAGAAAGGATAATATCCCTTTTATCCCTTCTCTCGCTCCTATTTATGTATTCAGTCAATTATTTACATAAGGATGGACTCATTGATATTTATTTTGAACTTTGGATTATAATCTAACTCTGTGTTTTTGTTTGTTTCTTTGTTTTGAGACAGAGTCTCACTATGTCACCCTTGCTAGAGTGCTGTGGCATGACAGCTCACAATAACCTCAAACTCTTGTGCTCAAGTGATTCTCTTGCCTCAGCTGCTCAAGTAGCTGGGACTACAGGGACTACAGGTGACCACCGCAATGCCCAGCTAATTTTCTGCTGTGGTTGTCATTGTAGTTCAGCAGGCCCGGGCCAGGCTTGAACTCGCCAGTCTAGGTGCATGTGGCTGGCTCTGAGCCCTAACTCTGTTTTTAATTTTGTTGTTCAAACTCCTCCAGCTTTGACTATTGAAAGCTCTTACCAGGCTCCTCTCTTCCCCTAAAAAACTTTCATTCTTCTGTTTTGTTAGCAATTACTTTCTGGCCCATCTTTTACATTTCTTGGCCCAGCCTTAAAAGAAGCCCTAAAGGAGCTACCCTGCTTCCTGTCAGTGAAGAATGGTGTCAGGAACCAAGACTCAGACGCTAGCTGTGCTCATTGCTACTGGTATGAACTGATATTGAGGGGAAAAAATTGAACCCCAAATCTAATTCAAATGTCCCAGATGAAACCTCTAACCCATGTTAACAGACAGTATTTGAGGGCTTGCTTCTCTTCTACTATGTGGGTTTGTGACCATAAACATGTCAATGTAATGTGGAATTCAGTGACTTCATCTGTAAAATGATGAATAAAGCAAGGGGCAAGGACTCTCCAAAAAGACAAAGCAACTCTGACCTGTCCATTTTGCTGATTTATAGACTTTGGTCTTATCCACTATGTAAATACCCCCAAGATGACTGATTTCAAACTATCAATCAATGGACTTGTACAAATTGCACTTTAATTATCAATTTCCTTGAGCTGGTATGAGTCAGATTCAGCCAACAACAGAAGCAAGTAATCCACACGTAGACATTCACAAATGCATAGACACAAATCACAGCACACCAACTACACACACACACATGCACAGACATTTCTTTTTTGACAGTGCACTTCCTTTAGGTATCCCTCACCCTGCCATAGCCCCGTGGAGTCTGAGAAGGGGCAAGTGACTGTCCACATTCCTCAGAACCACCTAAGCATTCCCCATGTGTGAAGGTGCAGTGCTTTCTTTTAGTTGGGGATCTTGTCCCTACTGCCCCCTGCGGACTTCTGTTTTTCAGTTGCTGGTCATGAGGTAGATGTCTGGAAGTGGCTTCGGAGCTTTAAGACCACCTGTGTTGCCTGCTGAAAACCCACTGCCATTTTCCTTGATAGCTGAAAGGGTGAGGCTGAGACATTTGTTGGCCAGGTCCTGTTGAGAGACAGGATCCTGGGCAACGTGACACCGATACATTTATGTCCTCTTCCACCAGGTCTTCTCGCCTTTCTTTGTTTTCTTTTTCCCTCTTTTTTTTTTTTTTAATTGTCATAGGGACATAACAGTTGTTTAACTTTACTGGGCGTATATGATGTTTCTTGTTGGGGTGCCACCACAACCCTGGCTTCCTTTTCTTGTCTATGACTGTGTGTCGGTCTAGATGATGAGCTAGATGCCATTTTCTGTGTTCTGCCATCCTTCAAAGTCCTCTTTTGGTACAAGAATATTTAGTTCTATCATCAAGATCATCTATTCCTAGCTGTTGATAATCAATGTATCTAGATGTAGCTATCTATACTGGAGATTATACATAAGGAAAATGACTGAACACATTAATAACCAGAGAAATAAAAGCATACTTAATGATAAACTAATTTGTGGCTTTGGTAGCAAAATTCAAAGTGAGCCCTCACATACCATCATAAACTTACGGATCAAATTGGCATGGCATTTTAAAAGAAATATTAGGAAAATCTGTTGAGGGTTTTATAGTTACTCATATATGAGTCATTATGAAAGTTGTGAGAGTCACAAAAACCAACAAACATAAAGTCTGCATGGAGGAAACAATTGAAGCCCTCCAGCAACACTGATCAGCTGAACAAGTTGAAACTTGCACAGGTGAATCAGAAAGGAAACCATCAACTGTGTTTCTAGGAAGTGTAATAACGAACCATAATGTCTCATAACTTTCATTTTGATGCATTGGAATTTACCCTAAATTAGCCACCAATGAAATGCTATAAATATGAAGAATGTGGGAACAGGAATCAGATATCTTAAGTGTAAATCTCAACACTACACCTCAGTTTCTTCCCCTATAAAATGGAGTTGTTGATAATAATACTGACTGATAGTGATACCCCATTCCCTCATTCAGGCTCCTCCCATTTGTGTCAGTAAGCTCACAAACTGGTCTCATTCCAGACACCATCTCCAGGTACAAACAGGTCCTTTCCAGGCCGCATTCCAGCAAGGTCATGAAAAAAGCAGACTGGTGGATTCTGGTGGTCTCTCCTGGAGTAGGGAGCACACAACCTAGGCAAGAACTGCAAACACCCATTCCATGCTAATTTTAGGATTATTTTCAGACCCCAGACCACTGGCCTATTGGGACACACTTCCTCAAACCCCCTTGCCCACAAGATGGGGGAGGGGTGGTATATAAACCCCTAGACAAATGGCCCAAATGGGCTGCCCACCCAGGCCCCCTCTGTTGCCATTCCATTCCCCGCCTGATTATCTGTCTCTTTTATCTTTCAGTAAACACGATCATTTCTCTTATTCACATGATCTGAAGTTTCCTTCTTCAACTCCGAGATCAAGGACCTGAAATTCCAGCTATGGTAGGATTATTGTTAGTACTATATAGTAAGCTCTCAGAAATGCTAATGTTAAATTAAAACATAATGATTAAAGTATAATTTAAAATAATTGAATGTATTAAAATCAGAAAACAGATTAGTGTAATAAAATACTATGCAGCCAGTGAACACTTTTAGATGTGACATTTTTTCACATATAAAATGTGGATACTTTTCTACCATGAATATCTATTATTTAAAAACCCCATCAATGCATGAGTGGATTAATAAATTATGATATCCCATGGAATATTATTCAGCCATAAAAAATATGGAGCTTTACATCTTTTTCATTTGTCTGGATAGAGTTGAAGCACATTCTTCTTAGTAAAGTATCACAAGAATGGAAAAGAAAACATCCAATATTCTCAATACTTTTATAAAACCAGTGGATAAACAACTACACATCCACAATAGAGAAAAACACGATTAAATTCAAATGGGTGAAGAGGGTGGGGGGAAGGAAAAGGGAAAAGAGGGGAGAGGGAGATTAGAAAACTCTCTTCGTGGGCTCATTGTAAGGGTATATACAGCAGCACTCTAGGTGAAGGGCTCAGCTACAACTTGAACTGTACCTGAGAAATGCAAACAAGGCAACCCAATCATTTATTAGGTTAGCGTACCCTCATTAATCTGAAATTTTAAAATTCAGAAAAAAAGAATTATATAGAAATTTCAAAAATAATTACACAGAAAAAAATATTAAATGTTGAAAACTGAACTATCTAAAAATATGTATAGATAATTGGCTCATTACTTGGAAGTACAAAGAAATGATAGGCTTAGTCCACATAATGTGTCTTCTAGTTCTTAAAACAATGAACGATGTGTCAACTGCACTGGAAGTGTTTCACATGTGCAATGAATGCTCATTCTTCCAGACATGTTATCATACGTGTCTTATGTTTTATTTTTTTCTCTCTTAAGTACCCTTTAACTTACCTCTGTATTATATATTTTGTTTCAATGTGTTATCTTTAATAGCAAACATTTTCCCCATGTTCTTCCTACCTCCAGCAAGGTTGGCTTGTTAACCTTTATGGCCAATATTAGCTTGACCTTTAAGACTCCCCATAACACCCAGATGTGTTGAGTAATTATAAAAGAGACTCCCTCATTGGGAAAGCTCTCCCATCACCCCAAGTATAAAGTACCTTCAACCTTATTTCCCAAGTGTGGAACAAAGGGCAGATGGAATGTCTGCTTCTCACTTATTGTAAATGCTAAAGGCACATTTTATTTTCTTCTGTGGTCCCAAGTCCACTTCAGCTTTTATGCTTTCGCCACAGGAATTTTGACATGCACAATGGCTTACAAAACAAGTAATGTCAGATCTATTTGTCATGTTGCCTCACTCTCTTATAGCCAAGATTTAAAACCAAGCACATGTTTGATTTTTACAACGCATATAATCAGAATTACACGGACTATACCATCCTCTTTTTCTTTCTTTCTCTCTTCCTATTTCAGCCATATTCCTTCAATTTATCCCCCTCAAAATATAAAGAACAATAAAAATTCTGAGATTTGATTGGTCACAAGAATATTCCTTTTCTCATAGGGAATCAGCAAGTTTTCAAAGTGCTTTTATCCTACAGCTTCATATTCAAACAGGTATTGCATAAACAAGAAAAAGGGTTTCAAACAAAATTCTTAATCAATTGGAGGATGCAATGGCTTTGAATTTTATTTTTATATTTTTACCATTGCTGATAATAATTAACTTTGGGATGGGAATGTTATAGAGAACAGAGCCAGAGAGCATGACACCAGCAGGATTGCCAGGAATCCTGCATAAGCAGAGCACATCCTACGAGTAATGCTTTGGTCTTCTGTCCTAGAAGGACTTTGTTGGGACCTCCTAAATATCTGATATTTAGATTTTTTCATTATACTACAAAAAATTCAGCATTTATAGCAATTTTTCTTTTTCTATTTTTTTTTCTTTTTTGAGACAGAGTCTCTCTATGTTACCCTGGGTAGAGTGCTGTGGCATCACAGCTCACAGCATCTCTAACTCTTGGGCCTAAGTGATTGTCTTGCCTCAGCCTCTCAGATAGCTGGGACTACAGGTGCCTGCCACAATGCCCGGCTGTTTTTTTGTTGCAGTTCTCATTGTTATGTAGCTGGCCTGGGCTGGGCTCAAACCCACCACCCTCGGTATATGTGGCTGGCACCCTACCACTGAGATACAGGTGCTGCCCTACAGCTATTTTTCAAATGTATGTGTGTGTGTTGTGTTTTATTTAACCCCCACACAGGCCTCTTTACTACAAATATTTATTTAAAATTCTTTACAAATTGATTTATCTTTTGTAATTTCTAATTCCTTTAATGCATAGATATTAAATACTTATTTTATATAACATAATAAAGCAAATCAGCAAGGGAAGGGCATTTCTACTTTACCTGTAGTTGATTGGATGGTTAATCAACAAATAAGCCTCCCAACTGTCATTTGAATGTATGCCAAATATATTCAGATGATATGTCTGATATCATCTAGTTTCTGAAATGTAAAACGCTTTCATTCTCACACTGGGGCCACCCCCACTGAGAGCAGGACCTCCTGATGAATCTCTGGCCACTGTTGTCTACACAGGGCTACCTCTGATTACTTGGTTTCTTAAAAGACACCACTCGGGGAGCTTAGTTATTCCTTAGCAACTATTCTTTCTTAAAATACCGTGCTGGATACACCTTCTAGTCTACCTAAGATTTGTAGGTGTTTGTGTAAAATCATTTTAAAGTAACTAAAATATCAAGAGAAAGAGAGATAGACAATGTAGACAGCAAGCCTGAGGCCTGAAAAGAGAATGAGCGGGACAGTGGGAACGTATGCACGAGTCCTTCACATCGACAAGGGTTGTGCAGCCGGCTCTGGTCTGCCTTCCTTTGCACTCTCAGGAATAATAATTACCCAGTCCCTCAGTCTCTGTGCCACAGCCCTTTCTAATAGACTATCTACCTTTTGTCATTTTCTTCTCAAACTTTCTGCTCTCATTTTGATATTGGTGTGGATTACCACCCAAGTTGGCAGAGAGGGCTCTTGCCCTCTGCACAAGAAGGAATTCAAATGCAGGGTCACAAGAGAGGTAGACATTTATTAAGACAGAATATGGAAAGTGTAGGGCACTCTCAAAGATGGCAGAGTATGGGCTTCTCCAAAGGAGGCAGCAGCACACACAGGGTTGGGTTCCCCCTTTTTTAGCCAATCTCTAATAACATGATAAGCTTGGTTTGGGGAATATTCATGGTTTTTCTAGGAGAGGGGTAGAGAGTTCCTGGAACTAAGGGTCCATCCCTCCTTGCTCTACACAGGGTAATTTCCAAGGGCTGCCATGGTATTTGTAAACTGTCATGGTGCTGGTGGGTGTTTGCTTTTTTTTGTTTGTTTTTTGTTTTAATCATGCTAACTAATAAAGTTAGTTCATTTAGGGTCCCTGTGACCTCAACTGTGTACCTGCTCCAGATTAAGGAAATTCCCCTTCTGCTTTAGGGAAGGAGGTTATGGTCAAAGTAGAATAACTAAAAGGTCCCTATTGGCTACATTTATCTTAGCTGCACCTATTTACACTCTTACATGGCTTTCGTTGTGATTGTCTTATTCTACTGGTCTCCTCTGACAACCCTTCCCCTGTCTGAATCCTTTCTCAATTTCTCCTTACCAGCTAAGGCACTTCAAGAAGTGCCATGGGTTTTGTCCCTCCCTTCCCCCAAACATATGTTAAAGCCTTAAATCCTAAAGTGATAGGATTTGGTCAGCAGAGATGTAGCTTTTTGAAGGTTGTCAGGTTTAGATGAAGTCATGAGGATGGGGCCCTCATGAGGGGACTAGTCAGTTATAAAGACGTACCTGAGAGCTTTCTCCCCCTCTATCCCCTCTGTTCTCTGTTTTCCCTCTCTCTCCCATTCTCCTCTTCTCTCTCTCCACCTGTACATGCCAACACACTAAGAAAAGACTGTGCTAGGATACAACAAGAAGATGGTCACCTGTAACCCCAGGGGACAGTCTGCACTAGGTACCAGCCCTGTTGGCACCTTGGTCTTGATTTTCCAGTTTCTAGAATGGTGAGAAATAAG
>NW_003852480.1:4383734-4386510 GCF_000181295.1 Otolemur garnettii
CAAGGTCTCATCTGTAATGGAATCAAAATTCAGGAATTGAGGTTCTGCTAGCTATCATTCCAGAGCAGACGGCAGACTAATCAGTATCTTTGCAATACATAGTTATACTGGCTAAGCGGCAATAATTTTGGCATATGAAGTTTTTCATATTTAAGGGACATGGACTCCTGAACAGTGAACACTCCAGGATAGATTTCTTGAGAATAATTAGAATCTGGTAATCAGGACACAATGTTATGCTAAATCAGTTTTCCATTTATTGTTTATACTTTGTGGCACAAGGTAATTGGTTAATTGGTTTTAATAGAGTCTCTGTGTGACTTCCTTTTTTTTTTTTTTTTTGAGACAGAGTCTCACTTTGTTGCCTTTGGTAGAGTGCCCTGGTGTCAAGGCTCACAGCAACCTCAAACTCTTGGGCTCAAGCGATTCCTTTGGCTCACCCTCCCAAGAAACTGGCATCACAGGTGCTGCCAAAACACCTGGCTGTTTTTAGAGATGGGGTTTTCCTCCTGTTCAGCTTGGTCTCAAATTCATGATCTCAGGCGATCCACCCACCGTGGCCTCCCAGAGTGCTAAGATTACAGGCTTGAGCCACCATGCCCAGCAAGTGAACTCCTTTATAAGCTCATGAAACCAAGTCTGTAGTATAAACATACCAGTGCACCTTCCTGCATATCATCCACAAATTCCACAAATACTTTTTCATTGTTCATAGGATTTTGGTATGTTTGTCTCCTTTCATATTTTTGGTTATTATGGCTAGAGATTTACTTTCATTGATTTATTTAAAAAAAATTCCTTGGTAGTCATTGATTTTCTCTATTGTTCTTAATTTGTTTCCAGTTTCATTTATTTATCTTCTTACCTTTACTATTTTCTCCTTCCTATTTGCTTTGAATACTTTAAATTGCCTCCTGCTGTTTTCCGAGGTATAGATCCTTGACGTGGGATTTTCGTCTTTTCTAATATAAACGTTTAATTCTAGATGTTTCACTAGTTACTTCTTTAACTCTGTCCTACAGATTTAGATATGCTATGTTATGTTTTCATCTCATTCAGTTAAAAATAGTTTCAAATTTACTCTAGATTTCTTCTTTAATCTGTGTGTTAATTAGAAGTGTGATATTTTACTAGATAAGTATCTTTTATTACTTTCTAGTTTACTTGTTCGTGTCAAACTTTGCATAATTTCAAACTTTTTAAATTTATTGAGATTATTTTGTGTCCCAAAATACCAACTATCTTGTGAAAATGTAATGTGTACTTGAAAGCAATATGTATTCTGATTTTGTTAGTGTAGTATTCTATAAATACCAATTAAATGCCAATTCATTTAAACTCGTTAATAATGTTCTCATGGTCTATGTCTCACTGAATTTTTATATACTTTATCTTATACTGTGAGAAAATAGGACACAATATATAAATGTCATTGGTGATTTTAAAATTTCTCTTTTCAGTTTTATCGGTTTTTGCTTCACATTATTTTGAAGCTCTATTATGTTATATCTATTATGATGTCCTTTCAATGAATTGCCCCTTTTATTGTCAAGAAGAGTACCCTTCCCCTCTTTATCTGTGTCAATATTTTTTTTTTCTGAAATCTACTCTGTTTTGTATTAATACACACATTTCATCGATCTTTTGTTTGGTGTTTGTGTACTATAATTTTTTCCATCATATTTACTGAAAGCATTTTTCATTTTTAAAATATATTTTTTGTACATGTCTTGATTTCTTTTTAATCTAACCATCTTTTCCTTTTAAATGGAATGTTTATAACATTAATCTTTGATGTAATTATTGATTTGCATAGATTTAAATCAACCATTTTCTATTTTTCTTTTCATCAAATAAATCTTTTACTTTTCTGTCTCTCTCTCTCTCTCTCTCTCTCTTTTTAATTTCATTTTGGTATATTATTTTTCTCAATTTTGTCTGTAGTAGTGGCTCATTAGTTTTGGTATATATTTTGATGTTTATGCCATATTGTACCATATACAATTTGAAATTATCATAGTTCACCTTAAAAATATTACAAAATATCACTTTAAATTCACGAACTTTATAACATTATTTTTCTATTTATGTCTCTTTTGTGCTTTGTCATGTACTTTATTCTAAATATTATATAAAGCAACACATTTCTGCATTTCCTCTAGATCATCAATTTCCATTAAAAATATTAAATTTGACAAAACAATTCATCTACTTTTGATGACATGTTTATCATTTATGTTACTTTTATTTTCTTTATAGGTTGACTAATCCATCCATAATTAATTTTCTTCTGTTTGAAAAATCCTTTAACATTTTCTGCAGTACAAATCAGATGACAATGCATCATCTCCATTGTGGAGTATCTAAAATAATAATGTAGCATTCTTTTTTAATTTGGGAGAATAGGGATTAAGTGGAGGTTACAGGTTTTATTTTCAAACTTTTTTTCTTTCAGAATTGCAATTATGTGTCTATTGTACTACAATTTGCCTGGGAATGTAGAAGAATTCTGTGGTGTTTGTTATTGCTTTGATTTTTACTTAACCTCCTATGCTCTGCATTTAAGATGCCTTCTTCTAAGATTTTTCCTTAAATAATTTTATTGTGATTTTCTATGTTGTTTCTTCATGTTTCTTCTACTATAGATTAACTAACATTTTTGGATTTATTGGTTTATAGATTTTATTCATTTTTAAATTATTTCAGCTCTCAATCTTTCCAATATTTTTTGTATAACTCTTTTACCCCCATTCTGAAACTCCAGTTACACACAATT
>NW_003852480.1:4391443-4396476 GCF_000181295.1 Otolemur garnettii
CATTTGTCAACTCTATTTTCAGGGGCAATTTTTCATTTGATTCAAGAGTTTATTTTTTTTGTTTCTTCTTACCTTAGTTTCCTTTATGAGCTTCTGCATAGTCTTAGTAGCTGGTTAGAGTTACTATTTGCTAATTCCAATATCTGGATCATCACAAAGTTGTTTATCATTTATTTATTCAAGTTTTAACACTCTTACAACCATCTGCTATTGTTCAGCTTTGAGCATTTTTAAACATACTATACCACTGTACTCCAAAGCTGGGTGACAAAACAAGACCCCATTAAAAAAATTATTTAAAATTTTAGAGCTGGGTGGCCCCTGTGGCTCAAAGGAGTAGGGCGCCTACCCCATATGGTGGTGAGTTCAAACCCAGCCCCAGATAAAAACTGCAAAAGAGAGAAAAAAAAAAAAATTAGAGCTGCTAGTGCTATAAAAAATCAATGAAGTGAAAAGATAATCCACAGAATAGGAGAAAATATTTGCAAATCATATTTTATGGGTCTAGTATCTACAATTAGAGAACTCTTACAAACTCAAATAATAAAAAAAATACAAATAACCCAACTTAAAATGGACAAAGGATTTAAATAGACATTCAAAAAAAAAAGATTTATACATGGCCAATAAGCACATGAAAAGATGCTCAGTATCCTTAGCCATTAGGGAAATGCAAACTAAAATCATATTCAGTCACTACTTCACACTCAAAAAGATGGCTATAATAAAAAATAAATAAACAAAACCCAGAAAATAGCATGTGTTTCAGGATGTAAAGAAATGGTAACCCTCATATATTGCTGGAAGGAATGTAAAATGGTACAGAGGCTTTGAGGAATAGTTTGACAGTTAAATGCAGAGTTACCACATAATCCAGCAATTCCACTGGTTGATATATACCCAAAAGAATGGAAAACAAAGCTTACTCAAAAACTTGTACACAAATGTCCACAAAAACTGCATTCATAATAGCCAAAAGGGAACAACCCAAATATTTATCAAATGATCTCTTAACAACAAGATTCAAACCCAGGTCTGTCTGCCTCCAGAATATAAATAGTTAACCACTATGCACACTGCAACTGTGTAATTATGTATTATGTATGAATTCTATCGGATTGTTTACTCCTTTTGATTGTATTTCCAATTCAATGATTCCTTGTCTAAGTTTTGTAATGCCCTAGAATATCTCTAATTATTGAGAAGTGTCAGAAAATTCTCAAAAAAAAAAAAAGCAAAGAAAACTCTCAGCTCCCAATATTTATTTATTAAAAAAATATGACCCTGAAAAATATTTTACTCCAATGATCATGAAATAAGGTTAGCAGGAAGAAGTGGTGCAACAAAAATTAAACAATGGCAGAATGCTGCAACTTCAAAAAGTCTGTGAATCACTAATCTACATAGAGTCAGAGAGCGAGAGCGTGCTAATGATAAAGACAAGGTGTGCCCCCGGGACTGGTAATTGGTAAGACTTTGGTGTAACAATGCATTGATGAAATGCCTGGGAGGGCAGAACCAATTGACATACTAAGAAAAAAATCACCCACATCCACACACCCTGATTAGTTCGCTTCCAAATCATTTTGTTACTGCCGTGTTGTCAAATATGTATGTTTATGCATTAGCCCTGGCTCTATAAAAAACAAAAAAAAAGTTTCTGTATGGTTCCTGTTCTCTCTGCGCACCCCTCTCAGGCTGAGACATCCGAAAACTGTTGATGAGAATAAACTATAGGAAGTATCATATGGCTGTGTGACTGGATAGAAATACAGAGAAGGATAATCAATGAAGATGATAAAAATAATACATTCTACACTTAAAAAGACTGATGTCAGCATTGCCCTACAAATCTAACTAACTGATCAAGACAGAAGCCATGGTCTGCACTTGGCAGAATTTTATTATTTCACATGTTATTTGAGTATAATTAAATGCCTACTTATTTCAACAGGTAAAAAAAAAATTACATATATTTTGTTAATATCATAGTTGTGTATATCAGTCAGGATTCCATGAGACAGGCAAAATCACTAGGAGATATTTAGAGATTTCATACAAGAAATTGGTTTATGTGAGAGTTAGAGAGGATGGAGCAGTAGGGTGGTCTGAGGGCTTGGAGTTCATACTGAGAATAGACTCACCAGCAGGGCCAAATCTACTGCTTAGAAACATTTATTTTTGAGGAAGCTTCAGTTTGTTTTTAAATCCTTACATATAAAATCTATTAAGAGTACAGTATGAATAAATGTCTTAACACAATAATTAAGTAAATGAGGTGAAGGCTATGTTAACCAGTTTGATGTAAAGCATTCCAAATTGTATATAAAATCAGCACATTGTACCCTATGAATGCACTAATGTACACAGTTATGATTTAATATAAAATTAAGAGAAAAAATAAAGAGTAAATAAATCTTTCTTACTGAAGCAATTTAGCCCACCAGATTACACAGTAGAGTCTTTAAGTCAAAATAGCCCGATTAGAGGCATTAAGCACATCTGTACAATACATTCAGTGAACACCTAGATCAGAGTTTGATTTTTTCACTGAAGAACTAGGGACTGAAGCAAGCCATGTAGACGTAAGAAAAAAGTCACTACATTTTCCTCGTTCTTTCCCAGAATTTTCATTTTTGCCTGGGGAGGGATAACTCTGATAGGAGGAACCTAATTATTATTGAAGTGGGAAATTCTTTTAGCCCTTTTCATTTTATTTTTCTCTATGATGTTTTAGTTTTCTTGCCCTTTGTTTTCAATAGGATTTTACCCTGATTTTGCACTTTCCAAATCCACCACATTTAATAAATATTTTATTTTTTGCTTCCTGTTATTTTCCTGAACTTTTTATTATCTTTTATACTATATATTATTTATTTTTTTATTAAGTCATTCATACATAGATCATAAATACATTTATGCCATTATAGAATTCAATGTGTTGATTATTTGTACAAATTGGAGTGCTTACATCCTACCAAGCAACATAGCCTTCACTACTTTGACCCAATTACAGGATTACCAACCCTCCCTTTAGAACTTTTTAGCATTATTTTTTCTCTTTTTAAACAATTTTCTCTTCTTCTCTCTTCCTATTTTATATCTCCGAACTCTTATTTTTGTGCTGTGTTCTTAATTTATACTTCAATTTTATTCATTTAGTTCTTTGTAATTCTCTGAAAAATAATTATATTATATAGTGACTTATATATTGTTTTATAACATTGTCTTATGAAGTAGTTTTTCTGTTGTTTGTTTTTATTATTCATTTTTTATGTGAAAACATTTAAGAAAAATGAAATTCATATGCACAGAAGTGGATTATTTATAATACTTTGTTTATGACTCATTTTTTTTTTGAGACAGAGTCTTGCTATGTCACTATGTAGAGTGCTGTGAAGTCACAGCTCACAGCAACCTCCAACTTTTGGGCTTAAGCGATTCTCTTGCCTCAGCCTCCCATGTACCTGGGTCTACAGGCACCCACTACAATGCCTGGCTATTTTTTTGTTGTTGTTGCAGTTGTCATTGTTGTTTGGCAGGCCAGGGCCAAGCTTGAACCCACCAGCTTCGTTGCATGTGGCTGGCATCCTACTCACTGAGCTACAGGCACCGAGCCCAACTCATTCTTTTAATTGTTTTTACATGGTACACTTATGTTTAGTTAATTAAGTATTTAAGTTTAATGATAAATTAGGCAACCAAAGACTATATCCAAAATATCATATAGGATATTGAAAATAAAATATATATTTAGTAACACCCACCTGTGCCCTGCTCCCTCTCAGTTTTTAAACCAGAAGCCTACAGATTACAATTTACAGATTATTCATCTGCTTTTAGAAATAAAGTTTTATTTATGTATTGTTTGTGGCAACATTCAGAGTTGAGTAATTGCAATAGAGACCTCATGGTCCATAAGCTATATTAGTTACACTCTGTCCTTTTAAAGAAGTTTGCTGACCCTGCATTAAATAAGTTTTATGGTTCTATTGAATTTTTAATTTATTCCTAAATTACACATACATACTCTAGCTGTTTTTAAATTTATAAAATAAATAGGATACATACCTATTCTTTTGTATAGTATTTTAAATGTATAATTATATTACAAAGATGCATCCACATTAATGTGAGTTATTTATTACTATCAATGTATATTATGTGAATATTTCATAATTTCTTAATTTACCCTCTCTTTGAAGATAAGAATACTTCTTTTCCTGGCTTTTGGTGCTATGAAACATTCTGGACTTTAAAAAGTCACATGATTAATTCAACTAGAGCTAGACCATATATTGAGCTTTGTTTTCAATATCTTTTAGTAAATTTATTCTTTTTAGTATTATGAAGAAGATCTATACCTATTTCAGAGAAATCTTGTAACATTTAATATTCAATTCACTATGGTTTTAATACTAATTTATATTTACCTGTAAACTCAAAATACTGAAACAATTTCTATTAAGGTCTATTTTTCTAAAAAATTCATTTTCTTGAAGAATTTTATGAAAACATATTCTTTCAACCTGCTTGTAGTACTTTTTTATATATTTTCCTATACTTTACTTCCTAAAATATTACACCAACTTATTACAAATAAATCTCTAATAAAAATCTTAGCATTCTTATGAAGAATTTTTTTCTCAGTATTTGGACTTATTCTAATCACATTGCCTTTGTATTTATTTTGCAAAATGGGCAATACTTTGAGATTTTAATATTTATTGAAGAAATTAATATTTCATGATTGCCATGAGCTTTGTAGAAATCAAAATGTGGCAAATTTTTGAGAAATAATGTGTAGCTTTTTGAAACTCATGTGAAGATGGTATAAAATATATAGCATGAAGTTTATTTTGTGCACTAAAAAATACCCTATTTATTAAAATTGTTCTTTGGAACAATTATTGAAGCTGTTTTGTAATGTAGGCAACCATTTTCTCATGATTAATAATTTACATAAAACATTGTAAAATAGAAAAAAATTAAGTTGATGAATAAAGTAGGTGATGTCATCTAAACAAGTTACA
>NW_003852480.1:4397155-4398417 GCF_000181295.1 Otolemur garnettii
AATAATTTTAATTTAATTTTACTTATTTTCTTTCCCATTAATCCAAGTTTTGAAATGAGTTTAGTTTTCTCTTGATTTCCTAAACAAACCTGCCTTTTAGAGAAATATTATTTGGGAAACAAATGTTTGAATCTATTTCTTAGAGTTTGGGCTTAAATACTTTACTACATTGGTTTTCTAAGGCAGCCTCCCAAACAACATATTACCTATTCAATAAAAAACATTCATGCAATTATTTAGTGCATTAATTACATCCTAAATTCTGCTTTCACTGTATCCCACATTTGATATGTTGCAATTTCATTTCATTTAGTTGTATTTTTAAATTTTCTAAAACTTCTTTGAAAAAGAATTAAAAATGTTAAATGAATTAACATTAATTAAAATGTTAAAAATAATTAACATTAATTAATAATGTTTTATTTAGTAGTGGGTGGTTTAATCTATAATATTTGGGAAATTGCCAGCTATTTTCTTGTTATTGATTTCTACTCTAATTCCATTGGTGTTTGAGGAGCATTTAGTTTCAGCTTTTCCTTGGTGTATTATGAACAAGAGTGCCAACTTCAAAGTTCTTTACATGTCTGAGCTAAAATTAAAAGTCATAAAATACACTATTTTTTTCTTCTCCCACTCCCTTTTGATGAATTCATGACTAAGCTGTGATTGAAACTTTCTTCTGGGCCTTCAAAATTCAAACTTATGGTTACACATGATGTCATTAACAGAGCAAAGCTAACTGGAGAGTTCATGGGTACATCTAACTAGATGCTCATAAACCACCAAGTGAACACCCATATTTACCTACTCCAGGTTTGGGTTACCAGGGAATCAGCAGCTCAAAAGCAAGAAGAAAAATTAATAAATTTTGAAATTGACGCAGGTAATCTGAAGTTCACGCCCCTCTTTATCAATTTAGATTCCTAATTTATTCAGTTGTTCATACTTGCAAAAACCTTGAAAAATATTAATGTATATATTTTTACTTTCTCCAACTTGACCAAAGCATAAATCATCATAATTACCTCTTGGATTCAAGGCCTTTTATCTATTCTTTGTGAACTGTATAACCATCTTTTGTAATTACATTTTAACTTACATTTCTTTACAAAGTTTATGCTATCTATGGACCGTTTGTGAACAGAAGCTGAAAAATTTGTTTATTATTCTCATTTTAATGTATCTAATATATCAAAAGCATAAATATGTCAAATGTTAATGTCCCTAAAATAATGCATTTATAGAGAGCACTGTATCTGTGG
>NW_003852480.1:4399478-4400180 GCF_000181295.1 Otolemur garnettii
TCTTTATTAATTATGTTTTACAGGTGAGAAAACTGATTTAGAGTAGTGAAATAATTCCCCAAAGACTCATATCCACTAATATTAGAATTAGGCTATATCACAGAACTCTATGATCCTAAGAAATCAGAAGTTAGCATTATTATACTTGCTCTATTTCTAAATATAATGAAATCTACTCATTTTAGCTAGCTAGAGTGGCAATACCTTTCCTATTTTTAAATAAAATACTTGAGACTTTACTGATTTTTATTTGACCAAAACTTAATATGTAAATCAGGCATCCTCAAACTATGGCCCGTGAGCCACATGCCGTGCCTAGAACATTTACCCGGCCGCCAGGTGTTTTTGCCACCACTGCCTGTCCTGCTTAGCAGTCCACTCATCCCAGGGTCCGCAGTCTGGCCCCCCAAAGGTCTGAAGGACAGTGAACTGGCCCCTTGTTTAAAAAGTTTGAGGACCCCTGATGTGCATATATGTTTATGAACACTTGGAATATATTTTCAGCAGTAGAAAAATGAAATAATTAATTCTGTGATCTGGATGTTTGCGACCCCTCAAAATTAATATGTTCAAATCTTAACCTCCAAGGTGATGATTTTTCAAAGGTGGGTCCTTAGGAGGTGACCTTGTGAAGAGGGTCATCCCATCAGATAACTAACAGGATTAAAGGCAACGGAGGTTAGGGGAGCTCATGCGTCCCTT
>NW_003852480.1:4400975-4404561 GCF_000181295.1 Otolemur garnettii
TCAATTTGTTTCCAAGTAAATAGTACACATGCACACGTATTTACTGTTTTTCTCTGGGTGTGAATAATGGATTCTAAGTAAAACATTACCTGAAATTTTGAATCAGTTTATTGTGCTACACGTAGAATAATAACGTGTACTATGTATAAGAACAATTGTGGTTCAATTAATGCAGTGTAATTAAATACAATAGAACTCAGGAGACATGACACAAGAGAATAGTACGCTTGTAACTACTGCTCAAGCAAGATCTAGTAAGCTCTGCTTCTGCAGGACAAGTGATTTTGAGAACACACAAAAAGTGAAAAGACTGTGAATTATATTGCCAAAATTGCTTCATTATCCTCATGGAAAAGAATTTATAATGAATTCAAAGCCCAGAGCTCTGCATGCTCTCCTTTATCATTAATATGAATGAGACATGATGAACAGCAAATTTATCTTAGAAATACTGAGATCACTACAATTATTTCTGAAACATCAGGGATATAGATATTGATAGTTTTGATTTAACAAGTTGTACCGTTGGTTAGCTATTAACTGATATGATGATTTATTTTCCATTTAATTTTTCATTAATGATTATTCAGTTTATCACATATTACTTTAGAAACCTGTCTGAAAACTAACAACCCAAATCCTTAAGTATATTTGAGCCAATATTTATTCCTTACTTGTAATTTTATGGTAAGCTTACCTTTGTATAAGAAATATATTTTAATTGAGAAAATGCTATTTAATAATCTGTTCTAGTTATAGTTCCAATCCGGATGATGTAATATCTGTTTATCTCCTCTTCCCCTCTCTCTACCTCTGTCTTTCCCATTTTCTATTTGTCTTTAATCTTGTTCTTTTCCTTCAGGATGAGCATCTGTTTACATAATACTTCTTAAATGTTAAAAATACAAAACCAACTCTTATGTCCTTCACATGTTTCTCATGGAAGCTGACTTTAAAACAGTAATCAACTCAGTTCTGCATTTTGATTCAAGACACTTGCATAAGGATCAGCAGAGTATCTTGTGAGACATTGATAAACAAGTTAAAGACACAAATCACAAGTTTCAAATTGTCCTTGGATGCTGGGATATTTGTATGACCTTATTCTGAAGAGGAGCACTGAGAGACTACTTAAATCAAAAGTAGACTTGCTTCTTTTCTAATTAGTTCATCCAAGTGATTTTTCACCATGATCTCCCAGGGCTCTTTCAGCACTAATTCAAAAATGTAAATCTTGGGATTAGAGATTGTCTTTAGGTAGAAAGATCCAAGAAGAACACCAAGATTCGTGTGGGGTTCTAGACCAGAAATATGTATTAGCAATAAGTAGCCTTTGGATAAGTCTGAATTGTACCTTTGCAGCTGACATCAGAAGTGGACTCACTCGATACATCTTCCAGTCCCCTTCTAGCTGCTTCTTTTTACTGCAGAGACCTGAGTAATTATAGATAGAATAAGAGAAGTTACTGGTTTTGTTTCCCTGCAGAGGTTGTTGAATGGACAATATTATTCTCTGGAAGTTGTTGCTGGCCCTTTGCAAATGTGCTTTAGGAATGGATACCCTGGATACCACAGGGATGTTACAGACATTGATCCTGGCAGTGTTAGAGCAGCATGGTGATGCTCTAGGTAGTCACTGAAATAACTGACGAGAGCAAGAGCAAGAGCAAGAGCGAGAGCAAGAGCAAGTGAAGTTTTAGTAAAAAAGGAGTTTATTTTTAATGACTCGTAAAGCAAGCCAGGCCCCATCTAGAGACTAAAGGCAGCATGGAGAGAGAGGTGCTCAGATTTTAAATCGAAGTTTGAGGGGTATCAGTTGTTTCTTAGAAGCATCCCAGGGATATAATCAGGCTGTTCCTAAAACAACTCAAGTCGGTATGACCACATCTGTCTGTCCATGTCAGAACATTCCAGAGATATTGAATAGCCTACATCTCAAGGCAACCCACCTACAAGGTCTCAATTAGCCAGATTCCCACAATAGCCCAAGCCAGCCTGACCAAAGCCAGACCAAAATGGCCTAACAACTTACACCATCCAACCTGCTCATGTTGATAGGGGATTCCCCTCATCAGGGCTGGACCGGGAACCCATTTTCTAGCCCTGGTGAGCTCACAAATCAGATCCCCATCTCTAGGCACAAACAGGCTGCCTTTTCCAGGACACACCCTCTGGGCTCTAGCAGGGTCAGGAATAAAGCAGCGTGAAACGCTTTTGTTCCACCTTGAGTAGGGAGCATACGCTCACCCTTTCCATGAATCAAAAACTGCAAAGACCTAATATCCTTGCCCCAATGGAGGGACTGCATTCATTCACTTGTTAAATTAATTTTGAAAAGGTCTTTTCAAATTTTCAAAAATTTGAAAGGTGTTTTAAAATTTTCAAAAAGCCACCTACCAAGTCCTGGCTACAATGTGATATATACCCTTAGACAAGGGACCCATGTGAGGACTTCCCACTTGGGTCTTCCCCTTTGCCAAGAGTTCTGATTCTTTTTACTCCTTCTGTATTCCTTTCTGTCTACTAGAATTCCATCTTACCACTGACCTGTGGTCTGTGGGTTCATTCTTTGAATTCTTGAGACCGAGGACCTACTGAAGAAAGAAATTCCAGTAACAATGTCTATCTGACTGCTTAACCTAAAAGGAGTTTTAAACTCTAAAGCTGACATAGACTGACGATGTTAGAAACAGCTAGTAATGATACAAGATTCCTCTACTCAGGGCTGGACAGGAATCCCTCATTCTCTAGGCCCAGGTGAACTCAGAAAACAGACCCCCAACTCTAGGCACAAACAGGCTGCCCTTTCAGGGCCATACCTTGGGCTCTAGTGAGGTCATGACAAAGCAGCCTGAAAGGTTTGGGGTGGTTCCTCCTTAAGTGGGGAGCACACACCTAATCCCTTCTCTAAGGCAAAAACTGTGAAGAACTAATAAATCCTTGCCCCCTATTGGGAGGGAAAGCATTCATTTTTAATATGCTCATTAACTCCCCCCCTTTTTTTATTGAGTAATTTGTACATAGATCATTAACTTTTTTCCACCTACCGAGTCCTGGCCAAAATGTAATTCTCCAGAGTATATATCTACCCCCAGACAAAGGACCCATGCAGAGACTTCTGACTTGGATCTTTCTCCCAGAAGCTCTGGTGCTTTTTACTCCTTCTCTATTCCTTTCTGTCCAATAAATTCTATCTTACCACTGATCTACAGTCAGTGGGTTTATTCTTCCTATTCCCAAGACCAAGGACCTAATGAAGAAAGAAATTCCAGTAATAGTAACAGCAGACTTCCCCTACACCAGCGGTTCTCAACCTTCCTAATGCTGTGGCCCTGTAATACAGTTCCTGTGGGTCACAACCCACAGGTTGAGAACCGCTGCCCTACACTAATTACGTGGTCATATAGCCCCAGCCCTAGTACTGTTCTGTTCGTCAGTGGATAGAGATCATAAAACGTAAACTCTGTGTGTGTGTGTGTGTGTGTGTGTGTGTGTGCATTCAGGAGCAGGCATACAGAGTATAGGAGTGCTATAAGGAAAGTGGAGGAAAATGATACAGAAATAAACTAAGGGTATATTCATTAAA
>NW_003852480.1:4405080-4406565 GCF_000181295.1 Otolemur garnettii
TATTGGTACAGTTTGTGAATTCCTCCAGAAGATCCTAAAAGTTCAGAAGTAAAAGGAGAAAGTAGATGGTAAAGTTTAACTTGGTTCAGAAACAAAAGGGCATGGAGGAGAAAGAGACAAAGAAATCCAAACAATTATGGCTGTTATCCCTGCACAGCTGAAACCAACATCTCCTGTAACCGCACTCTTTCTGAGAAGAAACATTTACTGCACAAAACTACTTCTGCCCTGATATCTGTCTAGGTGAATATGACATCAGGTGAACACAAATTGTCTTGAGATATCTTTCTAAAAGCTGTAGATTTGCTTTGGGACAAGTAAAATCTTGCAGATTTTGTTACAATTCTGGACTTTTTTTCCTAAGAAAAAAATGGTAGACATGGTGTTGAACTAATTCAGTTTTCTCTGTCTTAAAGACACCATTTCCATTCTACAGAAAGATGCCCCAGATGATAGGTGTGGAAATAACTTTATCTCCCTGGGGGAATCTACGCCAGATTCTAGAAGCTAAGATCAAGCTGAAGGATGAGAATGGATGCTGGGTTTCAATTTCCTTGGACTTTATTTCAAAAAGGATATATTTTAATTTTAGCTCTAAGTTCTTTAGGCTCCAAATGAAACATTAAAAATTCCTTCAATTTATTTAATAGAATAAAATTTGTTACAAAAATCCTTTAGTTATTTGCTCTGGGAGCTTTTGGAAGCTTAAAATTCATAGTCAAGTCACTTAATCCTACATATGTCTGTGTGTGTCTACACATACACACATATTTGAAACATATGAATTTAAATTCACTCTGTTGAGAATGCTGATTTTTTTAAAATTGCTTTTTAATATGATAAAATGAACCATTTTACCTGAGGAGCTAACTTACAGTTCCTGTGCAGCCCAGGCGAAAGACTTAACTCTGAAGAGTGGTTTGCATTTGTTTTTCTGGGAGCTCAAATGTGTCAATATTTAGGGACTGATACTTAGAATACATTTCCTTTTCTTCTTTCTTTCTTTATTTTTTATTAAATCATTACTGTGTTCATTAATGCAGTCATGAGGGACAATGTGCTGGTTTTATATACAATTTGAAATATTTTCATCAAACTGGTTGACATAGCCTTCATGACATTTTCTTAGTTATTGTGTTAAGATATTTATATTCTACATTTAGTAAGTTTCACATGTACCCTTGTAAGGTGCACTGTAAGTGTGGTCCCATCAATTACCCTCCCTCCTTCTCTCCCCTCCCTTTCCCCTTTCCCCGTATTCTTGGGCCATTGGGTTATAGCTTTCATGTGAAAGCTATAAATTAGTTTCATAGTAGGGCTGAGTACATTGGATACTTTTTCTTACATTCTTGAGATACTGTGCTAAGAAGAATATGTTCCAGCTCCATCTATGTAAACATGAAAGAGGTAAAGTCTCCATTTTTTTTAAGGCTGTTTAATACTCCATGGTGTACATATACCACAATTTATTGATCCATTCGTGGG
>NW_003852480.1:4407629-4439569 GCF_000181295.1 Otolemur garnettii
ATTTTCAGCTATTTCTTTTCTTAGATTTTCATAGTTCTCTTTATAGAGATCTTTCATGTCCTTTGTTAGGTAAACTCCCAAATATTTCATCTTCTTTGACACTACTGTGAACGGAATAGAGTCCTTGACTGTTTTTTAGCTTGACTATTGTTGGTATATAGAAAGGCTAATTTTCAATGTAGACATTCAGAACCAATAAGTGGAATAGATATAAATTATAAATTTCAACTTCAAAGCCATGTGTGATATAGTTTATGGTTACAAAATACTTAGGCAGGACTTTTTTCTTTTAACCTAATGACCAGATAGTGATAGAAAAGCTTCACTGCTCATCCTTTTCTAATTAAACAGCGCTTTTAGAATTCCTGCATCTGTGAGGGTCTAAATTCAACTTCCATCCCATGGGCTTAGAACTCATATCCTTCCTTCACATAAATATGAAAACTCAGACCCCCTGCTTACTAGAGAATATCCTTTCTGCTATTCCAGAGTAGCCATGGCATCCCTTAACTATGTGCTGAGTAAAGTGTTTTTTGTTCTTCTATATCCCTGGCACCAAGGCCTTTAATCTAATTTAATTTGATTTGAACTTATGCATTTGAAGAAATCCTAAAACTTTACATAACTTTTCTAGGTAGTTGTAGTGGTAAAAGTTACTGGCTATCTAGTTAGCAGATTGCTAAAAGCAGAAAATTTTATTTCAGCATTATTAAATATTTAAACTTTTACAATAATTTTTTCTGTGCTAATTAGTCTATTCAAATTTATTTTTCCTAGGATAATTGATAATTGATGCTTTACGAAAAATAATCCAATAATTTTAAATTTCCAAATTTCTCCTTGTAGAGTTACAATATATTACTAAACACTGAACAATATTAAGGTTTACTGAGTGCCTGCCACATTCTAGGTACTGGTGCATGCATCATGGAGAAAAGAGTGCCACAAATAGTCTTTTTCTCTGCCCTCATTCAGTTCATTCAATTAGGGAGTTCAAATGCAAATATAAAAATTAAATTTGTAAAGAATTAAAAAAATCTGTAGCTGCATTTTATATTTTTGCACATAGCAAAACAAATAGTGTTTTGAAAAATAGAGACATATATATATATAATTGTTTTACAAAAAATGTAAGTAGGCAGGCAACAGTTAGGGCAGAGTTAACTGTGAAATCAAGAACCAGACACTCTTCTCAAAATACCCATCCATAATATGATGGTGTTATTGTTTATAATGATGGTGATGTTATGATGTTTTTCTTATGCTTATTGCCACACGTTGTAATGGTTTGAGAAAACTTAAGATAAGGAAATACTTTTAGCTCCTGAATCAGTATTTAGAACTTGTATTTTCTATTCTGAGAGAGTTTATTACTAATCATTTAGATAAAATAATAGATAGATTTGACTTAAAGAATCCTATATGGCATTTTTATGTGACCCAGTCTTAGGAAGCATACTGTTGTCACATAGATTTCACAGATTGGAGCAGGATTCATGGTTCAGCATTGCTTCCTCCCCTCTGCTTTTAATTTTAGAACAAATTATTAAATTAGCTGGACAGCAACACAGATGCTAGTGAACTAAAGGGCTATTTAATAACTCTAGATAAATATCAAGAACAAAAAATAGAAAATATGATAAATTAACATATAAATTTGTAATAAAATGTGAGACAATTAAAAAAACTAACAATAGCCAGAAAAATTCAGGTCTTGAACTCTTTTATTTAATCATATTATTCCTGTAATATGGAGGTTTAATTCATGACTCTGATAGAAGGTTGCTGAGGTTGACTGTATATTGAATAATATTGTTTTTAATATATTATCAAGAAAATTGTTTTTAAAAGTGTTTTGTAAATTTTAAAATAATAGGTAAATATAAAATTATTTTAATCCATCTCCTTCCCCTTCTCTGTTGTTTGCTTTTTATCTTCTCTGTTTTTCAATCCTATTATAATTGTCATTATCTAATTATTTGCATTGCCAGAAAAAAGTAATAATGCTAATATTTCATTATTAGTATTTATCCCCATGCGTAATTTGATACTTTAACATTTACTATTTAGTGTGTTTTGAAAATAACTCATAAAGAAATTATAGAAACTGTAGTAGAAGTGTAACTATGAACTACAAACATCAATATGTGTTATCATTTCTCATGAGTTATTAGCGAAACAGACAAAATGTAAAAGCCATGTAAGTGAAGAATATAATAAGTCATAAAATTTAAAATAAATGATATACTCTCTTACTGTGATTCTGGAAATAAATTTGTTATTTGTGTCATAATTAGATCTGGAGAACTTTTTTACTATTGTCTAGCCAATGCAGAGGTTCTTTTTTATTCTACATGAGTAATGATGAAAAATTAGTTATAATCTTTTTCCAAATATTATCTCCTTGACTCCTTCATCTTCAAACAATTCCGTCTTTTGCTTAAGACTTTTGAGGTCTCCAGATTCATTAAGTATAGATGAATATTACAAAGTAGAATTAATTACATGATTTTAATACCATCACAATAATTTTTCAATTAAGAAAGTCTTTATACTGGGAAATAGATTATCCCAGTACTACATATTTCATTTACCTTTTCTTTTCTTCTTTCTTTTAAAAATTATAAAGTAATGCACAGTTTATAATTTAAAAATTATAAAATAAGGCACAATTTTAATGTGCATGTTTCAAATGGTTAATTTTCACATTTCATACATTTTGAACATATAGAAATAATGGAATTATATACTGGAAATTACAGCTCTTCTATAAACTGCAGTGAAATACCAAAATATGAAAATTGTTTTTCAAAGTTGGTATTATAATGATTAGAATCCTTATTATAATTATCATTATTATTGTTATACTGTAAAAAAATATTGTTATTAAACAGGGTAAAGAAGATCATGCATGAGCTCTGGAGCCTTTAAAAAAGAGGAAAAAGTAGCCACAAGTTCAGCTGGAAAGAGGACAGGAAAACAGACAGAATTATTCCTTACTAAAAATAAACATTAACAATCTGATTCTGTCAGCCTAAATAATAAAAGTGACATGATCACTAAATAAACTGAACAGTAACGGTTGACGTAATGGAGATGAAAAGAAAAGCATGCTGTTAATTACAAGGGGTGTGGGGTAATGAATGTGGATCAAAATAGTGAAAAATTAAGGGCCCAAATGGTTTTCCGATTTAAAAAAATTGGTTAGATTTGAGAATATTAGTAAGATGAGCAATTTTGGAAAAAGTAAGTTATGCTTGGAATATGTTAAATTTTAGCTGACTTCTGGGAATCCAGAGTGTGACACAGTACGTAATTGTATATACAGTGTAAGTCTGAGAAATAATATTTGCATTAGGAATACAGACTTAGAAACTATAATAAGTGAAAGCACGTGATTATGTGTATGATAAAAACTGAAAAGAAAAATGAGGGGAGAACAGTCCGAGAAAACTCCTGAAGTGCGGAAACATAGGGATGTAAGAAGGAAAGCAGAATGCCCAAAGGAATGATTGTAGTGAAAGAGAAGTACCGCTATTAGGAATGAAGAAGATGATGAGAAAAATGAATTGTCTCCATTGAGATTAGGAGAACAGAATTTGTGATATTAGCGAGAACATCAAATACAAGGAGTAAGAAGGCAGAATGGAGTCTGCCAAGCATTACAGGGTAAGTGGGTAATGAAAACTGAAAGTAACAAAGATGAAAACACCTCTTAAAATATTGGTTGTTAAGAATGTAGATGTAAAAAATGAAAATTTGGATTGAATTTGTGTTATGGAGAATAATGGAAACACTTGTATGCCAAACATTAGAAACTTTATTCATTGAGATATCTAAAATATTAAGCTCTATTTTCCACTAGTCATTAGCAGAAAGATGCCTCTGAGCACTTGAATCATATAGTTCAAATTGAAGCATGTCAGTATTTACAGAAATAAGTATGGGGGAAATGCCATACATTAATTTAATATATTACATTGATTTCATTTTAAAATACAAATATTTAAATATATTGAATAAATATGTTTTTAAAAGTAATTTCACCAATTTTTTAATTCTCTTTTTAAAATACCTACCAGAAAATTAAAAATAAGATATGCCATTCTCAGTTATGGCTCACATCATATTCCTATTTGATAGTGTTGATATAGAAAATAATAATAAACTAACATTTATAACTGTGTTTTTAAAATCAATGTTCTTTCTTGAATAACAATGTTATTTTCGTAATATCTTTGATAGTCCAGCTTGCAAAGATTACTGAAGAGTTTCTATATTCTTAACTTGACATACTATATAACACATTCAAATTTTAAATGGAATTTATTAATGTGTTGCTGAAATTATGAGTATCAGAGTATAATTATTTAATTAACAAAACAAATTAAATGTTTATAAAATGTTTAGCTACTATTATTAAATGAACTCTTGTGTGTCTGGTATAGTTCAATATTAACTTTTTGTGTTCTTACAAATCATTGAATTTCTAATTGTAATCTATAGGTAAGTTAAGGTCATTTAGGAAAATATTTATCCCTGCTCAGAATAATAAAGTATCTTATACAACAGAACCATTTTTAAACTTCATATATTAAAGTACTGTGGTGATATTTTCTTACCTAACAAAGGATATGAAGGCTTTCTATAATTATGAAACTCTGAGAAAAAAAATAGCTGAAGATGTTAACAAATGGAAAAACATACCATGCTCATGGCTGGGAAGAATCAACATTGTTAAAATGTCCATACTATCTACAGATTTAATGGAATCCCTATTAAATTACTGTTGTCATACTTTAAAGAGCTTGAAAATATAGTGCTTCGTTTTATGTGGAATCAGAAAAAACCTCGAATAGCCAACACATTACTCAGAAATATAAACAAATCAGGAGGTACCACATCACCAGACTACAGGCTATCTATAGTGATCTATAGTGATCAAAACAGCATGGTACTGGCACAAAAACAGAGAGGTAGATTCATGGAACAGAATAGGGAACCAAGAGGTAAACTCAGCTACTTATCGTCATTTGATCTTTGATAAGCCTACTAAAAACATTCAGTGGGGGAAAGACTCCCTATTTAACAAATGGTGCTGGATGAACTGGCTGGCGACCTGTAGAAGACTGAAAATTTACCCCCACCTTTCACCATTAACAAAAGTTGATTCTCACTAGATAAAAGATTTAAATTTAAGACATCAAACTATAAAAATGCTAGTAGAGACTTCAGGGAAAACACTTGAAGAAATCAGCCTAGGAGAATATTTTATTAGTAAGACCCCCCACCCCCACTCCAGGCAATTAAAGCAACACCAAAAATACATTACTGGGATCTGATCAAACTAAAAAGCTTCTGTAGGGTGGCACTTGTGGCTCAGTAAGTAAGTCCGTCACTGTCCCCATATACCAAGGATGGCGGATTCAAACCTGACCCTGGCCAAAATGCAACAACAAAAAAATAACTGGGCTTACTACTCAGAAGGCTGAGACAAGAGAATCGCCTAAGTCCAGGAGCTGGAGGTTGTTGTGAGTTGCGATGCCACAGCACTCTACTGAGGGTGACAAAGTAAGACTCTCTCTCTAAAAAAAAAAAAAATAATAATAATAAAAAGCTTCTGCATAGCCAGAAGCACAGTAAGCAAAGCAAATAGACAACCTTCAGAATGGGAGAATATTTTTGCAGGCTATGCTCTGACAAAGGTCTGATAGGTAGAATCCACAGAGAACTCAAACTAATCAATAAGAAAAGAACAAATAACTCCCTTTCTATATGGGTAAGAGACTTGAATAGAAACTTATGTGATGAAGACAGGTGCATGGTCTACAAACATATGCAAAAATGCTCATCATCCTTAATCATCAGAGAAATGCACATCAAAACCACTTTGAGACATCATCTAATTCCAGTAAGATTAGCCCACATCACAAAATCCCCAAACTACAGATGTTGGTGTGGATGAGGAGAGAAAAGGACACTTCTACACTGCTGGTGGGAATGCAAGCTAATATGACCTTTTTGGAAAGAAGTTTAGAATACTCAGGGAACTAAAGTAGATCTACTGTTCAATCTTGCAATTCCTCTACTAGGTATATACCCAGAGGATCAAAAATCATTTTACAACAAAGACATTTGAATCAGAATGTTTATTGCAGCCCAATTCATAATTTCCAAGACATGGAAACAGCCCAAGTGCCCACTGATCCAGGAATGGATTAACAAATAGTGGCATATGTACATCAAGGAATACTATGCTGCCATAAGAAGATAGAAACTTCACTTCTTTTATGTTTACCTGGATGGAGCTGGAACATATTATTCTTACTGAAGTATCTCAAGAATGAAAAAAAGTACCCAATGTACTCAATACTTCTATGAAAGAATGAAAAAAAGTACCCAATGTACTCAATACTTCTATGAAAGAATGAAAAAAAGTACGCAATGTACTCAATACTTTATGAAATCAATATATAATCATCACCTACACATTCATACAAATGGGAAAACATTAGTATAGTCCAGAAAGTAGAAGGAAAGAGGAGCAAGAGGGGAGAGAAGTGGGGAGGCCAGAGGAGGGAGGATATTTGGGGGGACCCTAATGTGCATAATGCAATGGTACATTTCAAAACTATTAAGAAAAGAGTATAATTGTGTTACCACAAAAAATAAGTAAGCCAGATGATGGATGGATGTGTTAATCAGTTCAATGTAAGCAATTCACACTGTATATCAAATCAGTACACTGAACCCCATAAATGCATCAACATACACAGTTATGATTTAATAAAAAAAAACTAACAAATACACTTTTAAACATTTTGTTTATAGGCTAGTAACATAGATGACATAAATGAAAAGAAAGAATATTTATCTAATTGCACACCAACATACATTTCAGGAAACTTTGCATGCAGTAGTCTGTAATATTATAGTTCTCAGAAATATTTAAAATGATAAAAAAAAAAGTGTTCTATAACTTGATGACATAGTAATGAAAAAGTATTAACTGTTTTATGAAAGAACATGACATCTTTTTTCCTATATGTTTACAAGGTATGGGGTATGTTTACTATTGCTACTAGTGATATGAAAACTTCATTTATATGTTGGAAGCAATAATCTCAAATTTACTGTTAGGTCTTCATAATATTTCTTAGACCTGACTTCCATTTTCTTTATACTTACCATCTGTCCTTAATACCATTAAAGCTGTTCAAAATACTCTGCTCCCAGGAGAGAAACTATAAACAGACAATAAAAACAGTTTATAAAACACCTTGGATAAATAATGTATATGGACTTGCTTCAAGGAATCCTCATTTAACTGTGTTTTTGTACTTTTCTTAAAAATTTTATAATAAAGTGTGTATACCATTAATGATGTTACTCAACTTATCTATTCTAAAAATTATTCTATGAATTAAACGGAAGACATGCCCAATGAATTTTAATTTTACATATGCTTATTATATTTTTGCCATGAGAGTAGACTTTTATATGTCTTCGACTTCAGTTAGAAATGAATTATTTAACAGAATACACACCGTTCATTGGTACCAAATATCAAAACTAAGTTTCTTATAGATACTGTTTTCCCTATTAAAGCAGTGGAACCAGAATAAAAGAACCCACTGTAGCCAGATATGTAAACCCATCCTGAAAAACAATAAATATAGAGAGTATGAGAAAATAAACATTTGCAAATACCTATCGTAATGATCTTTTGTCTTATTTGTGGCCATATAAAGTTTTTGATTACTTACCCTCATGTTTGGTGTTTTCTATAGAGTTAAAGCCAGGAAACTCTTATCATGATTCCTTGAAGATAAGGTAGGTTTGACCAATCACAGGCATTGCTGCATTAATTATCCATTAATGCTCTGAAAAAGAGAATTGAATCAAATGGTGTCTTAGGCACTGGCCACTCATTTCCAGGTAGATTTAAGTCATATTTAATGCACATAGTTGTGTCTTATAAAATATAGTTCATAATTTTTGACCTATGCGATAAAGAAAGTTTATATCTACATTTTCTCATATAGATTTTGCCATGTGTTAACCTTTGTTGTCATCTTAAAGATAAAATCTATGAGTGTATATTTTATGGTGGAACCTGAAGAATGCTACAACCATGGATTCTAAGTGATCAGAGATGACAAGGTACAGGTCACAGAATAGAATGTCAAAAATAGTTTTACCAGGAGAATTCTTAAAATATTTCATCTAATTTAGCATGCCCAAATACAACATTTGAACAGAATGATTTAATTTAAAATAAAATAAAAAATTCTCCCCCCAAATATTTTTATTTTATATCCTAAGCATGAATAAACATTTTGCTAATTGATCTCTATTACCAATAGATTGCAATTAGGAATTCAATGAAGTGTTGATAGGACAACAAAACACTTATATTTGGCTATATCAACTATGAGGACAATTATTTTGAAAATAATTTTATTCCAGATAAAATTTTAGATTAGGCTGCGGCATCCTTATTTTTATTGTGACAAATTTTAAATGAATAACATTGGTAATCAAGTGCCATTATGTAATATACAACATGCGGACTGTGTAATCTTTTCATTTACCATTAAAAATGGGGTTATTGGAAAATTAACATTATCATTGGAAAAGGTGATGATTAACAGAAGATAAGGTAACCGTAAATGTTATTTTAGGGTTATTCTCTATCTGTTCAGCACTATACAACAGAACTATAATGTCAACCACAGGTGTGAAGTACATATGCAGTTTTAAACGTTTTAGTAGCTATGTTAAAAATTAATTATATAGTCTTAGTATTAATAATACATTTTATATAACCCAATTATGTCCAACATTTGTTCCTATTATAGTCAAGATAAGATATTAGAGATTGCACATTTTTTTGTACTAGGACTTCTAAATCCATGTGTTACTTCATACAGCACCTCAGACTAGGCACGATTCAAGTTCAGTAGTGTTATGTGTCTAGTGTCCACTGCTGTAGATAGAATCAGAGAAAAATATTCTTATGTATGTATATTTAGATATGTAATTTAGTTATGAAATTCCTGGAGTAAAGAGGACTATTTCTGGGGAAAAAAAAATTGAAGGGTTGAGGAGGATAGAGAAGAGTACATACTATGGTCAGAGAATCATTTGATTTTGATTTTGACTTAATCCCATGCTAAATAAAGGTTTATGAAAAGCCTTTTGCAAAGCAGAAGATACTGGAAAATTTGGGGGAGAATATGGGCTCAGAAATGAGGCCTTAAGTGAAATTATGAAGGATTTCTTTTCTCTCCAGTTCTGTATAAAACCTATTACCTTCTTAGGACCACATGGAAATGAAGCTATGGGGGTCATCAAGGAATTACATTATTATCATGGAAAATGCGTTCTCTTCACAGGGGCCAGAGAGACATATTCAAGAAGCTTTACAAACAAACCAGATACTAAGAAAAAAAAAAAAATGAGAACTGGAGTAGAAAAGGAAGGGCTGGACAGACATACGGTCCCGACTGCAACTGACATCTTGGTTGAGGAGACATTGGTTAAGAATTCTTTGTGACTTCCATGGGGAAAAAGTGTGACATTTTGATTTTAGGTAATAATCTTCCTAGGGAGACTATGAGAAATGTCATATATAGTACATCATATATGGGTATATATAAGGTACACATTGATACTATATATATTTGAAATTAAATAGCAAGTTATCATATTTCTCACTTAATAACAATAAATGAAGTTTTTGAGATGGTTTCATATCAAATACCAAAATTCATGTATCTACATTTCTGTGATTAATATTATAATATTTCAGTATGGTAACTGTATGTCTTAGAAGATCATGTTCACCGAAGCAGTAATCATTTACACAAGTATATGTAAATAAATAACCCCTAAACTCAAATAAAAAGCATACTGATGGTAACATAGAGAAAGTGACAATAATGACATGTTCAAGAATCATCTGTGTGAAAATGTGAAGAACCATGAAGACAAGTAGGCAACATCAAAGCAAATAAATTCTTATGTAAATAGGACAGCCAAGCTCTGACTCGTTGACAAAAATTGGTGTTGGAAGTCACAAACTGGCAGTATATTCAATAACGCGGAGTTATACTTTAAGCAGAGCTTTGAGTAAATGTGAGTATAGGAAAATGGAGGAATAGGATTAATCAATAAAAAATAAGGTCCAAGTCTAGTTCAGAATTGTTATTTAGTGAACAATATTCCATAGAAATAATCACCACCACAAATTCTGTAGGTGGAAGATTCTGTACAAAAATATTTACAATGCAGTTTATAACGCTAATAGCTTAAAATACTAATGACTGCTTAGAAAGAACAAATATAGGCACTGGAAATGTCCTGTGTTGTCTTCTGAGCAACTGGGGGACATTCTTTCTCAATAGAAAGCATTTAAAACCCATTCCTGTCTTTATCAAAAGACATCCGTGAATGTGGAAACTTAATGTTTGAGAACGTTATAGGAAACATACAATGGTTTAAATATTAGTAATTAAAAGTGAATAATTTAATATGAAATTCAAGTAACTTATTACATGTTTTCTTTAACTCAATGAAAATTCAACAGGCACTCCCTGTTTACATGGCTAGGAACTAACTTTTCTGAGGAGAAGTAAGAATGAATAGATGCATAATTCTAGTTTAAAGGTCCTATCACATAGAAATGAATATATCTGATCAATATTTTCATAACATACTGTGTACAAAAAGCGAAAGTACAAAAAAAGGAGTATTGATATGACTCCTAACGGTGCACATCATAACCTGTGCTTGCATCCTGCCAGTCTGGCTAGGAACACTGAAGTAAGCCGTGAGGGTGACAGGAGACCTGGGGATAATGAAGGGGGTTGCCTTCCGTCCACGGTTTGGAGCTGCACGTCAAGAGGAAGGCTGCCAAATCTCAGATGGCAAACCTTCATTTTGATTTTGCTTGCCACCTGGCACCAATGCCAACTTTCTGGATCACTATTACAGAGATAATGCAGGTAACAGGCATAGCCAATATTAATAACCAATTATCCCTGACTCCATAATTGAGCTCGCACATAATGTCAGCCTGCTTCTGCTACAGTCTAACGTTACAAACACGGATATATACGGTAGAGTGACTGGACCGGCATGTAGGAAATCAGTAGAGAACTGGAGAAAAAGAAACAGGCCATGACTGTGATTCAAGAAATAAAAGAATAATATTTTATTCATAATACAATGCTATCATGCCCTATAAAATTTCAAGGTTATATTTTGTGCAATTTGTTCTCATTTTTTTCTCCATTGAAGAGAAAGCAAAAGGATAACTTTAACAAATTTGTGGAATTCGGGAACGCTTCCCTGGGAATATTTTGCCCAGCTTCTTTGGGTACACGGTTAGGAAAACGTTTGCGCAATGTTTTTTTTTTTTTTTTTTTCTTTCCTTTTGAGAAAGTCTAGCAGAGAAAGTAATTTGTTCTCCTTTTTAAATTTCTACATAGTCCTCCAGAAACTTAAACTATTAGGGATTTAAGAGGTAGTCTTACTTCTAAATTTAACGTTGTATTTTTGTATATATTTTTGGGCAACCCATGTTAATTTATATTTCTGCTCATATAAGTGGTTTCAGCGAGTCCATAGGTATAATTGAATGAGCGCTGTGCGGATCTCTCTAATTAGAATGTTCAGGAACTGCTTCCACTCGGATATGCGTGTGTAATTTCCACTAAAATGAGCAGGCATAACTAAGGGCAATGTTTTCCCCTTTGAGCACTTTGAATTCTATGCACTCCAGATGCTGTGGAAACTCCCTTATTCAAACTGTTGATTTGTCATGGCAATATAATTCCTTATGAAATCACTTTTGTTTGTTTAAATGAAGTTTTAGGCCCCTCCAAAGTAATATAAGTTCTGGTTATGGAGGCGTTAACTTTTCAATGATGGAAGAAATATTTGCTAAGTGAAATGAAAATATTTGTCAAGGCCATCATGCTTCTAGTTTGATGATTCTGGACAGGATGCTGATACTAGCTGGCAGAAAGATATGAACATCCCTGCAGATTAAAATGCAAATTTTATTGCTGAAAACAGCAATACACAGAAAGGCCATAGAGCCTTTAGCTTTCTGACAGCAGCTTGCAGAACCAGTGCACTGAATCACTCAATATCTTTAAGTGTCTATCCTATTCTCGAACACTAATAAACATCTGCTCACACTGCACCCATGCCAAGTTCCAGTTTTAAGAATATACAGGCTTCAACATTAAATAACTGTTGAACTAAGCACTTTCTCTAGAGTGATTGTGATTAAACATACTCTTAATTAAAAAAGGAAGGCAAAGTAAAAGGTGATGTATAACTTCGTATAAAGATCTTCAGTGTTAGTATTATTCTGATTCTAGAAAAAGTTACCCTTTGAACTTGATTTTTACTAAATGAATGTTACAATCCACACAAAACTATGAAATAGTTTAAGTTTGCGATGGAAGCAAGAAATCAAGGGATTTATTCAAGTGATGAATTATTAAGTGATCCTTAGATACCTGGGCCCCTCCTAGTTTGAGTGGACACAAAGAGAACAACCAAATAGTCTCACCCTAAAACACTTAGGAGGTCAGCAGTGAGACAACCTCATAAATAACCAATTTCAGTTAACATGATAATACCTTGTTTTAACAGTGCATTCTATGCTCAATATTGATTTTTTTTTATAATTTCTAAATATAAAGAAATTACTGTTCTCTAAATGAAAAGAATTTTTATTTTGATTTGGTCCTTATTGGTAAATCTTCAGAAAAAGTGAAGTTTAGTAGATGACCACAGAATCCTCTTACAATGATCACTGTGCTTAGAGTATAGCTACTAAGAATACAAAATTTGCTTTTGGCCAATGTTGGAAAACTGGTAAAGAACTTAGGGCTTCTTTATCTAGATTTCATATCACTCACTATTGTTAAAGGGGACATTCTAGGGATGTCGTAAAGGGACATTTAGCTTTATTCAGATACCCATTAATATATAATGGATAATTTACTGGAAAATATTATTGGTAGAGATCACGTACCTTGTTCTTTTAAATTCACTACAACAAATACTTAGAAGATGACTTTAATTTCAGACATATAAAATATTTCTTTTTGTCCCATGTACTTCAAATAAATACATTATAACCACACATCTTTCAAAACTTCTGCTGTTTTTTGGATTTTGCATAGTATAGTCAATGCTCACTTGTCATAAACAGCTCAATCTATGTATTATATTTTATATTAAAATTATCCACCAAGATAATTCTACATGACCAGAAGTCATCCTCATACTAATTTAATATGGCAGGGCAAAGTATAACTCTGAATGTATGTATGTGAAAAAAATCCTTCTATTTTGAATCCAAATAAAAATGGTTAGGGAAGGTTTTGCTTTATTATTATTTACTTTTAAATATATTTATACCTCTGCTTTTCGTTATCACATTAAATATTGTAGTAGTAACTGTATGTGCTTTATCTTAAATTTCACTCATTTGTGCTTTCATTTGTTTCTTCCTCGTCTATTACCTCTAAGTCAGATATAGTATCTTAACATTTTATACAGCATAAATGAGTGTTTGTAATGCACATATCTGACATTTCATTATAATGTCCTTTGCTGCTAATAATTTTTATTATATAAACCACTGATTCTGGAAAATATAAAACATGCATCAAATTTTATAAATCCATTTGTAGTTTACATGCAAGGTAAATTATTCCCGGTGGTAGATAACCCAGAGAAGCTAGAAAACAAATACATATTAAAGTTATTATTAATCCCTAAGAATATATATATATATATCTTTTGTTTACAAGTAGAAGGAGGGACTATGAAAGATGAAAGTCCTGGATATTTACCCGTAATCTGAAAGAAGAAAAAGACAAAAACCAATGTTGATTTAGTTCTTTTTATTTTTGTGTTTGTTTTTTTACTGCAGGAGGGAGTTTAAATACTAAATATTAATGAATACCATCCTTATGTGTTAAAAGACAATAGTAAGAGAAACTATGCCCAGATGTGTGAGTTGCTTGGAGTATAGTCCTGATCTCTTAATGGTTTTTATAATTAAAACTGTTGAATAAAGAGAGTCACTTGGCGAGCAAGTGGCCTTGCATGGCGATGAGAAATGGGCCCACTGCCCCTGGCAAAAATTGAAGGGTGAGAAAAAGTCTCAAAAATATAGTCTCCTTCTATAAATTCTTCCATGAAGAAAATCTTCCCGAACATCAAGGATTGAAAAAAGTTAGAGAAATTCTACCCATTTGGGAATTCCTGGATGTTTGATATGGCTGTGTGAGGAAACATCCATGTCTAAGCAAAGCTGATTTGTAGAAGATACACAGAGAGATGCCCCACACAGCCCCCATACACATCAATTTGGGTAGGCATGGCTTCTTATCATATTTTTCTTCTCTAAATATTTTATTGATGTTTTTAACCTCAGCCTTACTAAGTTTATCTCTTATCCAATTCATCTGAATAAAAAGAAGACTGAAGCCAAGTATATCACTAGTCAAAAATTCATGGTACCAAGTGCCTCTAGGATAAGTCTGATCCCATTCCCACTGTAACTCTAATCACATAGAGTTACAACTCATTGACAGGGAATAGTGAACTCATGGCTGCCAAGCTTTGGATGATAATTCTTTCATTTTTGTATTAAAGATCCAAAAGTTGTTCATGATTTTCTCACAATTAAATTCTGTGGGTTTAACATGCTATTTGAAACTACATGTTATTATATGTAGGACCCACAATACATACAATATTTTAAATGGAGAGAAGGAAATAAGTGACATTATGACATTTTATCATAGTTTGGCACATATTTACTAAACTGTGAAGACATAATAATATTTATCTAATCAAAATAATCTACATTTGTATTGAAGAAACAATATGAACATGAATATAAATTTTATATATTTATGTATTTTTAAAGGCAATACAGGAAAACAGAATTTGTTAAAAGATAGCACATAGAAACCAAGGAAAAGTAATGATACATTGTATCACATATGCTTATTTTTATGTATGATACTTGACATTTATTAAAAACTTACTATTTAACAGTCACCAGACTAAGTTCTTCATATCATTTTACCCACCTAAAAATCTCACAAATTATGTAATCAATTCTAAGAATCAATACTTTGGAGATATTTCCTTGTAATGAAAGGCTTAAAAATAATTTTGAAAAGTGAGAAAATTTGAAATGTGCTGTGTCTGGTATTAGTAACTGAAAGTTTTATCATTCCAAAGTGTAGAAGAGAAGATCATAAATAAAGAATATAGTTTTAGAAAAAGATGTGACAATAGATTGGCAATGCCATCACTTAGAAAATAATGACAAGGTCAATCTGGCAGTGGGGAAATAGTAAATGCGATGGCAGGAAATTGGTAAAATTTAGGAATAAAGTTTTCAGAGGATTTCGTGCACTTAGATAAGGATGCATCTTATCTACTCCTTAATAATTGCCAGAAACGCTTTAAGAGGTTGTACATATATGAAATAATACTTACTAAAGCCATATAAGATGGGTCCTTTTATTATCCCATTTTATAATTGATGAAGCTGAAGCCCAGAGTGTGACTTGCCCAAGGTCACATATGTAGTAAGAGACAAACTTTCTCAGTAGGGAAAGGAGAGTCATGACAGCTTATTAAATTGTGTAGGAGAGGGACATATTAAAAATTATTAAGTTTTTAAGACTAGTTAAATAGGAGAACAATACTGCCACTGACAATATGTGAAGTCAAAAATGGAATCCAATAGGGACAAGTTAACTGAAATAGGATGATTTCTTCTGCATTTTTAGGACATGAAGAAAACTAGGATAAATTTCTCAAGGGCACTGTTATGAACACTGAATCAAGACTTATACTTTTCTAATTTTTAATTTTACTTAATTTTCTACAAAGACAGAATCACCTTAAGAATTTTATGAAAATCCTCAGAGGGGTGATTCTAGATGATATATTATTAGAAAATTTCCTCTAGTTTAAGAGTAAATGTCAGACTTTGGCACATAGCCAATTTATTTACATAGTCTGTAGTTACAGAATGAAAACATGGGTCTGGGCATGGTAGAAGAAATGGAAAATCCTAATAGGATATTTACATTAAAACAATAGTGTCCACACCAGGTCATTTATGTATTTTTTTTAATTGTTGAAAAGACTGCAATGCGCGGAGGCAGGAGACTCGCTTGAGCCCAGGAGTTGGAGGTTGCTGTGAGCTGTAATGCCACGGCACTCTACCCAGGCGGACAGCTTGAGGCTCTGTCTCAAAAAAAAAAAAAAAAAAAGAAAAGACTGCAATGCTAGGACACCAGCTAAGGGTCTCCTTATCTCTTGCAAAACAGGGTCAAATTATCTCTGAAGATGAAATCTCTAAATTCAAGTCTGGTTCTAAGCCTTAATAACATGATGGTAGGTACCTCTGTCCTTTGGCCTCAACAGCATCATTTTAAACATGAATTATTTAGAGATTTTTAGATGATCAATTAAATGAGATGGCACATGTAAACATACTTTATGTATTATGCTATAAATGTGGTGGGGTTCATCATGAGTCCAGTTTACACGAGTGACCAGTGTAAATGTTGGACAGACATTTAACCAGAAGGGAGGGTGTAACATTGAAGTTCTCTGTGATTTAAAAGAAACTGATTTCTTGAGTTTTGACTTACTCATCATTGACTAAAGGCAGTATAGTTGAGTCAACAGTCATATTTAATTTTTGTCCCCCCAAAATTCTCTGGATCATTCATTTCCACATTTTATTTTACAGAAAAGTGTTTAGAAACAACTTATTTTCTATATAGCCCTAGCTAGCAGGAGAAACAAGGAACAAAATAACATGTTTGTATGCGAAACTCTGTGTATACTACTGAGTTTGCAGGTTAATCAAAACAAGTAAGTAATTCTTTCTGTAATCTCATTCTTTCAACCTGGCCTTCCATTTTCTTAATATTTAATTTACTTCCAATTTTAATTATTTTCTTGCAGCACACATATTAAATTGGTCTTTGAAATCACCGTTTTGCAATTTTAGCAATTTCTATCTGATCTAAAATGTTTTATTACCATTCTAATCTTGTTTTCAATTCAGAGCTCTCCAATATGGAATCTGTATAATTCAGGATTAATTATAAAAAGGGTATTACAGTGTCAGAATTTAAGCCTTAAAAACACAGCGCCTAACCAGGCAAAAATGCCATTGGAGAAACGTCCTTGACAACTAACTACATTATCAAGCAACATCAATTGGGTTGCGAAAGGTTAAGACTGACAATTACCTCTGGTTGCTGCTCAAATGGCCACTGTGCATCCTGGCATTTTATTTATCTTATTTCAACAGAATGAGAATTTAAGTACACAAAGTAATTATCTGAAGGCTGAACAGATTGGATTGGACATTGTATCCTCATCAGAATTCAGCAGCAGCAGAAAAGAATGAAAATAAGCATAAAATGGAAAGGGAATAAAAGATTGGCATCAAAAAACAAAAAACCCATGTTGCTCCTTAATTGATAATGAGGAAGAAGGGGGATTGGTGTGACCTTAAACTTTGTTTCCCTTCCACTTCTTAGTGGAATATGAATACATGGCTCTGAAGACTTCTAGTTATCATTGAGGTAATCATAAAAGAATTAAGTGTGGTTGGAAAGGAAACAAATGGAGAGGGCACGCTCATATATACTGCTGTGGACGTTCTCACCGTCTTGTTGTTTAAAAGTGTTAAGTCTCCAGCTTTAAAATAAGCATCATAAAAAGTAGGCATCATTGAACTATATAAAATTGTGTCATAAAATATAGCTGTATGTTCTAATAAAGATCTTTAACATTCACTACCATGTGATTTTCATTACCTAAGACAGACTTCTGGAATAAGTCCAGCTTATATTAAAATAAAACAGATGTTTTTCTTTTATTCACTCAGATTTGGATTAACATCTATTTATTTATATGCAATCCTGGGATAAATATGTACGGCGGTGTATTTTCCAAAATAGTAAAAATTTTAAAAGTTGACAAATAGAATAAGTAATAAATACAACAAACACTTCTTATAGACAATTCTTTGTAGTTGTCATGAATTTTAGTTGTGAGCCTAGAAATAGTTTGAATGATTAACCTCAAATAAAAAAGACTATAGGGGGAGAACTTTATGAGTAAGTTAAATTAAATATATTTCTACAATCTGAAACTGACCTTTGAATATATACATAGTTGAAAAAATATCAATCTGAGATGTGTAGTGGGTATGGGATTAACATAGAATAAGTTATATGAGAGAATAAGGAAGTTTATTTTTTCAGGATACATATTTACAGGTGTGCAACAGATGATGGAAAAATATACATAATCATGTCATTTGTAAAATGTATGGTAATGGAATGAAAATATAACTAAAATGAAATAAATACCTATTAAGACAAGATTGCTAAATAAATTATCAAGCACCCATGAGATTGAGTAACATAGAATGCAAAACATTAAAGGGATTTCATATGCAATTGACTTGAGAGGCTCTTTATAATAGATGCATAATGTAGAACAGAGTGTTTAGAATAATCCTAAGGACATTAAATAGTAAAAATAACTTACGAAAGTTAATAGTTTCAAATTCAAGTATGGATTTTTAAGCTGGAAACTAATTACTTGTAGGAACTTGTAATGAAGATAAATGTAAGGAACCACTTTCTGACATATTTCTATGTTCCTTCACAAAATTTAAAAATTTAAATAGGATAAAATATTGTGTTTATAGTAATAAATTTTTTTTTTTTTTTTTTGGCTGGGGCTGGGTTTTGAACCCACCACATCAAGTATATGGGGCTGGCGCCCTACTCCATGAGCCACAGGTACCGCCCTAAAATTATTTTTTAAAAGATTGTCTCCTTCACAATTATGTCTGTCTTTCATAAAAACTAGATTTGTGTATTTTTAGTCATTCAAAAAATAGTCTTTGGGGAGATATTCCAAGGACTGCCTCTCTGATCCTTTTTATTATTTTGAAACATATTTTTCATAAGAAAATTTCTGTATCCAGTCCACCTGATAGGGAAGCTTATTTCTGGGAAAATATTCAATGTGCCTGTCAAATAAATCAGAATATGGTAATGATGTACATTCTATTTACATCTCTTAGAAAATGTGTATAATGGATTTATAATGACTACCCTAAAAGCATTTTTGTTATTCTAAATTATTTAGCTTAATATTGTTTCAAATTTAATAGCCTTTTTTATGATCCATATTGCAGAATGTGGCATATGTAATGGTATAAACCAAATCATTTACATTTTAGATTAAATATATAACCAAATGGAGAAATAATTAAAATGACTATTGTACAACAGAATGACCCCAATAACTCCCCCATGTGCCCCTGAAACAGTTGGCATCCCCATCCAGTAGGAAGTAGTTCTGAGAGAGTTCTGCACCTCCATTCCTTAAAGTAAAAAGTGAGAAGATGTGGGAAAGGAATTCTCATAACCCTGATAAGAGTGCAGCCATTTTACAAAACAAGCAATCCCCTCCCCAGATTCTTAGAGTGCCTCAAGGCCAGAGTACCTGCAAACACCCTACCCATATCCTGGCCAGCACTAAGGATGCACCCATTATCCTGATGGGCACCAAAGATGAGTCTCAGACAGTATATGCCACTCTGGTCACTTCTGCATTCCAACTATACTTTACTTTCCAGTTCCAGCTATAATTCACATCCTCGTTGCAGCTACATAGATAAGGCTAATAAAAGCCTTTGCAATTGTATGGGAGCGAGCTGACTCCTGATCATACTCTATTCGCCTCTTCCCCATAATAAATCCTTTCCTTATCCCTGGACTGGCCTCCTCTCCTTCTTGCAGACCTTCTCCCAGGTTCTATGCCCAAACCTCTCACTGACCTTTGATCTTTTGTCCCCTGACTGCCAGTATCTTTTCATGTCAGCATAATAAGAGTCCTTTGAAGAATTTCTGTTTGTACTTCAAGAGAGAAAGAAGAAAGTAAAATTCAAAACTGCAAGGGGTGATGTAAGAAGATGAAAACTTTCCATCATATGTAATTTTTTTGAAGAAAGAGCTGATTAACAAAATAATGTTGTACATCTGAAAGAGTGAACTTGGAACACCAAGATTATGTTTTGGATTGCCTCAGAGCACTTCTTTGGCGGGATTCTTTGTAATAATGGACCACAGCTTTTGTAGGGTCTTCTTATATTACAATTGTGCTTTCAATTCAAAATTGTGTTACCGATGCTGCCCATTGCATAGCATGAATATTTTTCATACCTTTGTGGCTTTTCTGTTCTTATTTGTTCTTGTTTCTTTTCTGAGTTTGTCGTTGAGTGATGCAATTGTAAAGACAGACACAGATAGAGATACAAAAAGAGACTTCATTCCTCAAAGAGCTTTGGTCCTTGAAAGGCAATTATTTAATAAAAGTGTTTTTCTAAAAAAAAAAAGGAATAGATTCTCCCTGTAGGTTGAGCTTTTTATCTGAAGCCTTCAAGTATTTCATGATAAAACAGTATTATTTATAGAATACATCCTAAATATAAATCAATATTGTATAGGAAGAGCAAGATGTAGTTTTGAAGATTAAAAATAGGCTTGAAAAAACATATAAGTTCTAAAAAACACACCAGGTTCATGTTGTTTATCTTTTCAAAATGTATTTTCCTCAAAATGACTAGGACAAATAAGCAAACGGTTATATCGTACCCTGTTCCAGATTTTAGTCCAAAGTTTAGAGATATTGAAAACATAGAATCAAAAAGCCTGTGGACTAATTCAGGGGGCTCCTACCCTGGCTTTGACAGTGAGATTAGCGGGGACACATTTACTGCAAAACAGGAAGTTTGAAGGGGATCAGTTTGCAGTAAACACTCTTTAATTTCGTAATTCTTAGCTTTTGAGGACTGGGATCAAATGGAGATATTTAATAAGCAAAGAAAATGTGAAATCAAAGCCAAGAAAAGAAAATTAGGTTGAGACGTATTGCAGCCCCCACCCTGTTCGGACCTCCCAAAGTTAAGCCTGTGAAAGCAAAACAGCAGAGGGCCAAGACCCCAAGGTTCACAAAGGAGCCTAAGAAAAGGACTGAGGAAGAGGGGGTGCACTGAGTTAAGGAAGTCCTGCAGAGAGTTGCATCCCAGAAATCAAGGGAGGGAAATTTTTACAAAAGAGTATTTGGCAACAAAGCCAAATGCAGTAATGAATATAGATTAAAATGTCTGTGAATGATATATTTCACAAACCTGATTTCCTGTCTGTATTATCTTACTAAGTCATAGTTATGATGCTCTTAGAACAGCAAGCTATACCAAACGAACACCGTGGAAGTGTCTGATAAGTACAGGTAAAGAATTTAGGATTAGAGAGGTCACAGGAGACCACACAAAGGGAAAGAAAGAGATAGGTTAAGACGGAGGGCTAAGATTTTTAGTTACAGAAGGCAGAATTAACAGTTTATAAATGTGTGGTGACAGAAGGTTGAGTATCATCCATCACCTGATTTTTATCAGTTATACTGATTAAACCAAAATAGGGACTTGAATTCAGTGGCAAAAATATAGAAACATCATTGGATAAATTAGATATATAACCACCTACACATTCATATGAATGGTAAAACATAACTATAGTCCGGAAAGTAGAAGGGAAGAGGAGAGAGAGGGGAGGAGACCGGGGAGGGGTGAGGAGTGAGGGTATTTGGGGGGCCTCACCGAATGCCCCCCAAATACCCAAATACAGTGCATGAGGCATTGGTACATTTCAAAACTATTAAGAAAAGAATGTAATTGTGATGGATGTGTTAATCAGTTCCATGTAAGCATTTCACACTGTATATCAAATCAGCACACTGAACCCCATAAATGCATCAATGTACACAGTTATGATTTAATTAAAAAAATTAAAAAAGGAAAAAAAGAATTAGATTTTCATAGAGAAAAAGTAAAAAGGAAAAATCCTATTGTCAAAAAGGGGCTGAAGGTCGTTGCTTCTATCCTATGGTTTGTCCTGAGACTTCTGATTGTCTCATGTTAGGCGAGTGAAGGAGAGAATTCTCCAGTCCCAGTGGGGGTGTGCACATACCAGCCCATTCTCTGATACAAAGGTGGTCCTGTGCCCGCAGCTAATGCTAAGAAGTCAAAGGAAGACAAAATATTTCTAATCTTTATATCTGCCTTAAACAACTGCAAGGAGCAGTCTTATTTTCGTGGTGGAAAATAGGTAAAGAGATGCATCGTCTGAGCTTAAAGTTACTAGGAATGCAAGTAGAGGCAGAGGTCTCCAGGCTGCCTGACTAGACTATGCCGCCGACTGGGTACTGCTTACGGATAAGCAAGCCATTTGGTATGAAAATAAGCCACCTATACTTTTCTAAGTTTGTTTTTTTTTTTGAGTCAGACTCTCACTTTGTCACCCTCTGTAGAGTACTGTGGAGTCACAGCTCACAGCAACCGTCAGCTCTTAGGCTTAAGTGATTCTCTTGCCTCAGCCACCATAGTAGTTTGGACTACAGGCACCTGCTACAAGGCCCAGTTATTTTTTGGTTGTAGTTGTCATTGTTGTTTTGCAGGCCTAGGGTGGATTTGAACCCGCCTGCTCAGGTGTATGTGGCTGGTGACCTAGCCGCTGAGCTACAGCTGCTTCTTATTTAAACATCTATTAAGTGGTGATTAAAGGAACTTTGGTATTGATTAATCTTCCTTTACAAAGCCTGTTTACTTGATGCAATCAGGATTTATTATCTAGGTCTGCATCTCTTTACAATTAACTTTTATATACGTAGTAAATAGACAAACTTTTCCAATTTGTGACTTATCAAAGAGAAGAATAATATTACAATCGAGAGAGCACAAGAATAGAATGGCTTTTATGTTTGTGCTGTAAGCTTGGGCTCAAAATGACATGGCATAACTACATAAGACTGTAGCATTCATTGAGAAATAGTCAATAAAATTTGCATATCACCTCATGGAAGGCTAGAACAAAATCCTGGGTGATTCATGACAAAAAATATAGAACACAACATGGTTTGAATACTGGGAAAGCTTCTTAACAACCCAGCGATCCTACAGTAGATTTCATCTCATAGAAAAAAAGACATCAACCTCTCCATAACCCTGAACGTGAAATGAGAAATCTTACTAAAAACAGCTGCAGCTGCTTTTTTCCTGAGAAGAGGAGGTGATGATGTGGTAACAGATGCTCAGCTTCTCTCTTGGTGACAAAGCATATTGGTGATTTCAAGTAGGGCTGGCATCTCAAAGAAAGCAATTAGGTTCTTTGTGAGTGATGGTGGTAAAGAAACCAACGTAATTAGGACAGATTAAAGCAGAGAAAGATAAACATCTCGCCCAAATAGAGGTTGAAGTTACATACCACCATTACTTTGGCAGGAGAGAAGAGTTCTGCATATGGTCACAGGCAGCAGAGCTTTCACATTCCACTATTTATGTCATAGGAAATGGTTATTAATTTAATATAGCTTATACAGTCACATCAGAACAGTATTTTTGGTCAAAATATTTGCCAGTGATCTTTTACAACAGTTAAACAGTGTATGAGTATGTTTTAGCACAACTGTTTTGAATCAGTTTTTAAAAAATTAATACAGTGTGCATACACGTCCTTACTGCAGACTCTGGAAAATCTTTTCTGAGTTTAAAATCTATTCTCTAATTTCGCAGAAATATTATCTAGTTGGGCTACAGAAAACCCTGTTTTTCAGACACAATTACCTGATTCTGGATTCCTGCTGATCTGCTATTATAAAGCAGTAGGCTGACATCTTGAGTATTATTTGCTGGTGACATACACATGCACAGGAAATAAGATGTAAATTACCTTGTTTAGGCATTTCAACCAATAAATACACCTAAAAGGAGACTCAGTCATAGATTTTGTTTAGTCTCCTTAAAACCCAAAATTAAACATGAGACTGATTCTGTGCCTCTAAGACTAGAAAATTGAAGTCGAATATAAAAGAAATATATGAGTCAGTGTCAAGTGTGGAGATTAAGATGCTGCCCTACTTACTTTAACAGGCATCAAATTCTCAGTTACACTTTATCATAGGCAGTTTCAGAGACATATGAATAATTTGCACCTGGCAGGGAAGAGCAGCCCCTTCTCCAACAGTGTACCCCTCCCCCACCACCACTTGCCTGGGTGACTTTTCTAGATGGAACTGAAAGTCCTAGAACACACTTATGTAATCCAAAGAATTAGGAGTTAATCCTGAGAACTAGGAAAAAACTGGACTAATAATAAAGTGACACAAATAATTATCACTACTGCTAGCTTTTCCCATTTCCTTTGTCACAGGTACATTTTAGACATTTGAGCCTTTGTATCCTAAAAGAAAAAAAAAAGAATAAGATTAAGAAGTACATTCGCTTTACTGTGGGATTCATATAATGCCCAAACCCAAGTAGAGTCTATGAAACTCCATGTAATTTATATCAATTCCCTTATTTCATTAAGTTCCTTGGTCACTTCCCAGTTCCAGCTTCTGCCAATCTCACAGCAACCCACACAGCAGGCAAGATTTTAGATGCTATCTTGTGGAGAGTGTATTTAATGTTTCCTTTGATGATTCCTTATGCATAGCACTTAATAATGTAGCCATTGTGCACTAAGTATTTAGAATATATCCTTCTTCCTTTTTCTTCTCTCAGAGTATTGAGTTGAAGCCAAGGAACTGAAATAAGAAACCGCAGGGCCTGTAATCCTAGTACTCTGGGAGGTCAAAGAAGGTGGATTGTTTGAGCTCACAGGTTCAAGATCAGCCTGAACAAGAGTGAGGCCCCATCTCTACAAAAAATAGAAAAACCTAGTCAAGAGGATTGCTTCAGACCAAGAGTTAGAGGTTGCTGTGAGATATGATGCCACAGCACTCTACCCAGGGCAACAGCAGGAAACTGTCTAAAAAAAAAAAAAGAAAAGAAAGAAACAACAGGGAACAGGAATTGAAATTTCATGGCCATTCCTCTCTGAGTTTTAAGTGGCAATTTTTTTAGAGGCCCATTTATCCATGCTTTATTAATTTTCTATCCAATACATTTAAGGTGCACAACATGGTGTGTTAATATAAATATCACAGGTAAGCAATTGAATATATCCATAGTCTTCATACTTATCCTTTTCTCTGGTCAGAGCCATAAAATCTGTTCTCTTAGAATATTTCTATTATGAAGTATAATGTCATAAACTATAGTCATCATGCTATAGTTTATAAAAATTTCAGTAGATGTAGGGGTACAAGTTGAATCCTCCCCACGTGTATATTGTGTGGTGCTGAGGTCTGAGCTTTTGCTTGGATGGTGTATAGTGTAGCTGATAGTTGATTTTTCTTTCCTCATCTCCGCCCCACTTCCTTTTTGGTCTCTAGTGTCCCTTAGACCACTCTGTGTGTCCTTGGATAAATAAATGACATGGTATATAATTCGTATTTTCATTATTATGAATGAGGCTGAAACTCTTTTCATGTATTTTTTTCTCTAAAAAATATTCAAGTCATACAGCCATCTTTCTATTGAATCTCTTCTGATTTAAATATGCACTGTGTAATATCTTCAAATCCTCAGTGCAAATTATTCCTAGCATGTCTCATTGTCTCTACCAATTCGGACAAATACAATCATGGAATAGATTTAAAAAGGCATCTTGAGAATGACCATGTAAAAGAGAATGGAGCACCTATGGCAGTTTGCTTCCCCTAAGTATTAGAGTCTATTTAACTAACTTTTTAAGTATTTCTCAAGGAATATAATTATCAATATATCAATGCTCATATTTATAGTTTCAGCATGATGTAGATGTTAAAAACAGTATAGACTATTTACATATTCTCAAAATTTTAAGTTGTTAGATGAGTTATTCACAAAATAAAAATAGAATAAAATACTCTTAGTTAAAATGTTTTGAGACAATGCAAATAAATAGAATAGAATAAAATACACTTAGTTAAAATGTTTTGAGATGATTTTTTGAATCTAGAAATCAAAGACAAACAAAATGTAAAGTTCAGCATGTGACTAAGAAAAAATGTTTTGAGTTTAGAAAAATAAGGTCACTGAGTGCTATTGTATCTCTGAAATTTCAAGAGGTATACATATATCACTTTATGAGAAAGAGTAACTTAGAAGCCAAGAGAAGAAAAATAACAATAACTTGAAACATAATAAGTGACTTTAAATCCATCTGACATGTTCAAAGTTTTTAGTATCAGCAATTTCACTTATGATTTTGTTTTTACTATGAACAAAATGCTTCTTCAATTCTTATAACTTTGGGTTCCAGATCAAAAATGGAACCCAATGCAAAAATATGGCAGCAGTTGCATTGTAAGAGTGTTGAAGGAATACATTGCTCAAAGTCATAGAGAAATGTAGGAGACGCCAACATCAGAGCAAGATGATCTGCAACTGAGGCTTGGACCTCGGGCCATTCCTCCACAGGAGTTCCTTGTGGGAGGAGCCCATGCCCTCAGCAGGTAGTCATTGTTAATTTCTCCCCTCACCTGTGTTGTTCTGGCTCAATAAAAGGCTGGTGCGGAGGTTGCTCAGGGCTACCCAGAAAGTAAGAGCTAGCCTGCCTTCCACAAGCTTGTATTTCTAATCCGCTTCTCGCCTGGTTACTTCCTGTGCTAACCGAGACCAGGGCCACAGGAGCCCAATGGGTGGCGACAGAGAAATATTGAACATCCATTTTAATTTAAAAACATGACACTGACTGGGCACAGTGGCTCATGTCTATAATCTTAACTCTCTGGGAGGCTGAGGCAAGTGGATCATCTGAGTTCAGATGTTCAAGACCAGGCTGAGCAAGAGTTAGACCAGTCTCTACTTAAAAAAAAAAAAAAATACAAAATCTAGCCTGGTGTTGTAGTGGGCGCCTGTAGTCCCAAGTTACTCAGGAGGCTGAGGCAAAAGGATCCCTTGGGTCCAGGACTTTGAGATTTCTGTGAGCTATGACACCATGGCACTCTACCCAGGGTGAGATAGTGAGATTCTGTCTCAAAAACATAAGCAAATAAAAACTAAAAATAAAACAATAAAAAAGATGAAATTATTTTATAAGTTACACCATATATAGCTAAATAAATAATATTACATTTATATTCTAAACATGGATACAGGCAAAATTTACTGGATAAAGTTTTGTATCAGCTATTTTAAGACATTTAAACATTTACCAGATATTAAAAATGGAAAACACACACACACAAAAAAATCAAAATTAGCACTCAGGTGCGATGTGGACAGGAAGAAAATTAAGTTGGTTCCTCCTTTTAAAAACTGAAGTAACCAGACAGTGCTTGTGATGGGAGTAGTGGATATTTTGGAAGATATCCAGAGAAGGTTGGAAGTGTTAGTGTTGATGCACAGTTTGCTTCATATTTATTAGAACAGAGTGCTGTGAAATGAAATTAGTACCTGTATTTAGAAATATGTGTCTACTGCTGATTTCACTCAGCCCTCAGAGGATTAGAGACAAACTTGAGTGGACTGACATTAGAATAAAGATGAGGTAGCTTCCCTAAAATAAGAAACACATATCAGTGACCAAGCACATCCACAGCCCTACAGAATTTGGAAAACAAAAATAATTTTGGTCTTTTTAATATCAGAAGTGATTCCCAAGTGTCACTGGGTACTGAAAAGTAATATCCGATATAGTTTATCCCTACGCTCCATGAAAATATCTCTGTAGATAAATATAGATATATCAAAAGTGGCATTACTTCTTTATTCTTAATTAATAGAAGAACATAAACCATATTTTAGAGGAATTTTGCCACTAATTATACAACCGTATAAGAGGATTAGAAATCAAGATTTTTGACCAAACATATTCTTTATAGTGGATGAATAGTCCCTGAAGAGGCAGAAACTTTGCCCAACTCACTTCATTCAGTTCCTTTCACTTGAGGACACTGTGACTGAAATGGTAAGCAAATCTTCTAAGGAAATTGGGAGCCATTTTCAGGTCTAATTTGCTGAGTTTGCTGAAACCAAAGTTGTCTTTTATTCACTGTCATAAGCCTGCTCATTTTTACATTAGGAAATCATAACTAACAATGCACACACAGTCCAGGGAAAAGTAGAACAAGGAAAATGTGAAAAGCATCCTAAATTCCTTATCCACCAAGAGGAAAATATTGACACCCTAAGCAGAGTCAGGAACAACAACAGTAATACATGATAAGGGATGTAACTTTTTATGCAAAACAAGTTCCAAAGTACTCAAGCTGCATGTATATCTGATGATCAGAAGAATAAGAACTCTGATCTCAGTTCCTAAGGTCACCTGAGAAACCAGTACATGCTAAGCATTGCAAATTAAGCCAGCTCATTCACATCAGTCTAATCTAGTGATTTTTTAATCCTACCAAACATAAAGAAAATATGTTATTACCTTGAAATGGTATCCATGGGGAATATAATTCATCTAATAAATAATTTATTTAAAAACTCTATACTACACAAGATAAATAAAATTGTGTGCAATAAACTGTACTTAAAATGCAAGCTTAGGGAAATTTTATAAAAGCAGTAGTCTGTAAACTGAGGTAGGCATATGCCTAAAGACATGCTCATAGGCTTTCTAATAATTGTAATGTTTGTTTTAGAAGTTAATCATGACAACAAAAAATAAATGGCTTACATCAAAATGTTTAATTATAATCTCTGAAAGATAGCCTCAAAAGCTAAGTACCTGGTCAACATGTATACTCACAATTACTGAAAAATAATATCCATTTTATCATGATCTTTATTTAAAAAATCCTATTGTTTTAGCTCCACTTCTTTATGACAAATTGATTAAAGAGAAATAACACAATTATTTAATTATAACATATGGTAATAAATAACTCATCCTATACCTACATCATGTCAATTCATATGTAAATATCTTTGTTAGTCCCTATCACATAATACATTAAATAATTTTTTCTCCCTTTTCTATAATGGTTAAGACTATATGTTTAAGAATACAGCAATATATAAGAGGCAGTAGGCAAGAGAGTTGACTAATGACATTGGTAGCCAATCACCTCAAAAAGATGAAACATTTCAGGTGAACAAGCATAGACCAGGGGCAATACTGAGAGATAGGTGCCAAAACTTACCCTTACTGGAAATACCATGGGAAGAAGTGATGGAACAGAGGAAGAAGGATCAAGATAGTGGCATAGACCAACCTCTGGGGATTCAGAGTCTGATGGAAAGAGTAGGTGGGAGTGTTTCCTTTTCCTTCTCTCACACCCATGGCAATATCAGCTCTCAATCTGTTAGAGATCCCTTCTACCCTGAAAAATTCAATCCCTACATTCATTGGTGAAATTAGTGCTTCTTGGGTACCAGCGCTGGGCTGCAAACCCACATAGGGTCACTTTCTCTCAACACAGAACCACGCGGAGACAGCAGGTTCTATATTACATTGCCGATCACACATTAAGTGCCTCTATCCTGCCAAGGAAGTCAAGCCCTTTTCCCTCCTTGTAATGTGGCCTTATATGAACATTCCCTCATACTCACTTGATTGATGAAAACCACACAGGAACAGGGAGATGCATGAGAACATCAGCCTTCTTGGAGTTCTGACACAGAGTATAGGCAGCCTCAAGGGGACCACACAGTGCCATGAATACTTTCTAAGACAAAAAGCAGTGGAAGGCACCCTCTCCTGTACCTGAGAGCCCCAGCTCAGGATCCAAAGTTGTCTGCACACTCCCACTGCAGGGGACTCCTGAGGGGAGGAGAGTATCCTCATCTTACAGTATAAATAACACCAAAGCCTAGAAAGTGCCATGGAAATGGAGACCACCCTCCTCCCATGCTGTAAGATGGACATTTTTAGGCTTGTGAGGGGACTCCAACCCCAATAGTATTCTGTTCACTGCTTATGGGTTCTGTATGGAGGGTGAGGCTAATTTCTCTCCCTTAAAAGACTCCACCACTGGCATCTAAACACTCTCCGAGGAGTCCGCAGACCAATCAACCCAAATTACTAGCAACACCACAGTGGATACCTGTCTGCACAGGACAAAAGGCAGCATGCCTCACCCTCTCTACACTAAGCAGCAGAGCTCCTGGCAGAGAAAAACAGATGAACTGCAAATTATTTCTTTTGAGATGAGGGAGGAGGTTTCAAATGAAAAGCAAGCAGCATAAGAACTCTGGAAAAATGATAAAACAGCCTGTTTCAACAACCCCAAAGGATCATACAAACTCTGCCTCAATACACTGCAATCAAAAGGAAATTTTTGAGAGGTAAAGCATGGAATTCAAAATATGGGTCACAAATAAGATCAATGGAATCCATACAAATGTTGAAAACCAATACAGAGAAATCCACAAAGTGTAATTTAGGATATGAATAAAGAAATCATTAGTGGTTGATAGTTTTTTAAGAAATAGAACCTCTGAAAATAAAAGAGTCATTTAGGGCAGTGAGGGCCATAAGGCATTGCAGAAAATGGTGAAATCTTTTAATTTCAAGCTAGACCAAGCAAAAGAAAGAATTTTGGAGATTAAATACAAGGATTTTGAGTTAATCCAGCCAGTCAAAAATAAAGAAAAAAAAAAAAAAGAATCAACATGAACGTCTTGAGGAAATATGGGATTATGTAAAATGCCTAAGCATAAGACTCATAGGTACCCTTGAGGGAGAAGAAAAAACACAAAGTTTGGAAAATCTATTTACAAGAATAATGAAGGAAAAAATGCCTTAGTCTAGTTTGAGATTTAGAAATTGAAATATAAGAGAGTCCTCAAACTCTTGAAAGATTCATTACAGACAGGACATCATCAAGGCCCATCATCAGCATTGGACTGGCCTTCAAAGTGAAGGATAAAGTCCTAAGTGATGTGAGATGAAAGCATTAAGTAATGCACAAAGGAAAATCCACCATTCTAACACATATTTCAGCAGAAACTTTATAAACCAGAGCACTTGGAGTCTCTTCATTAGTGTTCTTAAACAGAATAGCTGTCAGCCAAAATTTTTGTATTTTGAAAAACTAAGTTTCACGAATGAAGGAGAAATGAAGTATTTCTTAGACAGGCAAAGATTAGACTTTCTCTACAAGAAATGCTCAAAAGTGCTCTAAACAGCAAAAAGAACAGTTGTACTCCACCAGTGTTAAACCATTCTGAAGTAAAAACTCACAGCTGTCATAAAACAGTAAAACAAGGGAGAGCACAAAGCATTTAGGAAAGCATTAGCATGATGGCTGGACCAGTATCTCAAAGAGCAATGTCAATATTGACTGTAAATTATCTAAATGACCCACAAAAGATACACATTCCCACACACATACATATATTGACATACATACATTGACACATAACTCAAATAACTGCTATCCACAGGAAACTTATGTAACTCATAAAGAGTCTCATAAACTCATGGTAAAGGGATGGATAAAATATTTCCTGTCAGCAGAAACCTCAAACAAACAAAAGCAGCTATTATATACTAGATGAAACAGACTTTAAGATAATAACAGCAGAAAAAGACAATGAAGAAATGGCCCCAATACACATATATAGAACATTCTCTCCAAGCACTGCAGTATATGCATTCTTCTCATCAGAACATGAGACATTTTTCAAGACAGACCATATGGTAAGCCACAAAACAAATCTCAGCAAATTTAAGAAAAAAAAATCAAAATCAACCATGTATCTTTTCAGAACTCAGTGCAAAAAATTTAGAAACTATTTCCAAAGGAAACTCTCAAAACTATACAAATGCATAGAAATTGAACAACCTGATGTAGAACAAGCTTTGGGTCCATAACCAAACCAAGATTAAAAAAAAATTACATTGCATGACTATGGAACAGAAGGGTGCAAAATCCATGGAATATAGCAAAAGCAGTAC
>NW_003852480.1:4439994-4442048 GCF_000181295.1 Otolemur garnettii
ACAACTGAGTAGCCCTCATGAACATAATGCAAGAATCCTCAACAAAATACTAGTAAACTGAATCTTACAGCTCATCCAAACTAATAATTCACTATGATCAAGTGTGGTTCTTTATTTCAGGGATGCAAGAATGGTTCAACATGTGAAAGTCAATGAAAGTGCTTCAACACATAGAATTAAAAAAATTAAAAATGTGGCTAGACTTGATGGCTCACACCTGTAATCCTAGCACTGTTAGAGGCTGAGGTAAGAGAATACTTGGAACTCAGGAGTTCAAAACCAGTCTGAGGAAGAGTGAGACACTGTCTCTAGTAAAAATAGGAAAAAAAAAATAGAGAAGCATGTGGTGGGTACCTATAGTCCCAGCTAGTGAATAGGCTGAGGCAGGAAGATGGCTGGAACCTAGGAGTTTGAGGTTGCTGTGAGGCTGATACCACAGCACTCTAGCCTGGGCAATAGAGTGAGAATCTGTCTCAAAAAAAAAAAAAAATCATGTTATTATATCAATACATGTAAAATAAAGCAGTCAACACAATTCAGCACTTTTTCATGATAAAAGCCCTTAAACTAGGCACAGAAGGAATATAACTTCAAAAAAATAAAATACATATGTGACAAATACCTAGCCAACCACATACTAAAAAGGGAAAATTTAAAGAATTCCTCCTAAGAACTGGAAGAAGAGAAAGATTCTCACTTTACCATTTCTAGTCAAAATTGTACTTGAAATCCTCACTAGGGCAACCAGGCAAGAAAGAAATAAACAGCATTCGAATCAGAAAAAAGAAATAAAGTTATCCCTATTTCCCAATGATTTGATCTTATTATCTAGAAAAACCTAAGACTCTTCCAAAAAACTCCTAGAATTGATAAATAAATTATAAAAGTCTCAGGTTAGAAAATGAAGGTACACAAATTATCCTATGCCTTTACACTGATAGCAATCAAGCTGAGAATCCAATTAACAGCTATATACCAATTACCATAGCTGCATTAAGAAAATAAAATATGTAGGAATATAGTTATCCTAGGTGATAAAAGATTTCTACAAGGAAAATTACAAAACACTGATGAAATTATAGATTTCAATAACAAATGGAAAAACATCCCATGCTCATGATTTAGAATAATCAACATTGTGAAAATGTCTGTGCTACCCAAAGTGATTCACATATTCTGTGTAATTCTCATCAGAGTATCAATATTGTTTTTCACAGAATTAGAAAAAAATTCTAATGTACATATGAACTCAAAAAGACCCCAAATAGAAAAGCAATCCTAACCAAAAAGTAAAAATCTGGAGACATCACAGTGCCTGATTTCAAGTTATACTATAAGAATATACTAACTAAATAGAAGCTGCTGGTATAAAAGAAGAGACATGGAACAATGGTACAGAATAGGTGACCCAGAAACAAAAGTATATAGCTACAACCAACGAAGAGGAAAACGTACTCTGGTGAAAGTATGTCCTATCCAATCAATAGTGCTGGGAAAATTGGAAAGCTAGAAGATATAGGTTCCCTATCTCTTATCAGGCATAAAAATTAACTCATGATGCATTAAAGGCTTAAATCTAAGACCTGACACCCAAAAAATTTCTGAATGTAAACTTAGGAAAAACTCTTCTGCACACTGACATAGCCAAAGAATTTATGATTAAAGCCCCCCAAATAAATAGACAGGATTTAAATAAACTAAAAAATCCTTATATAGTAAAAGAAATAATCAATAGAATACTGTATTTTACAGTGTACAATGCACACTTTTTTGCCCAAATTTTTGAGGAAGAACTAAAGATGCATATTATTCATGTATAATATTATACATACGCAGTATGGTGCAGGAATGAAGGTGGGGAAGCAGGCCTCATAGGGCCATTACACTCGCCTGTCTGGAATAGCCAGGCACCCAAAGACTAGTCAACTGCAGGAGATCAGGAGTCCTGCACAGGCTTCAGGGATTTGCCTGACTGCCTGCAGGCTGAGTATGGCCATCTCAGCCATGCCCCAATGGGAAGGGAAGGGCTCCTTGGAGAGAGGGAAAGTGTAACC
>NW_003852480.1:4442351-4445574 GCF_000181295.1 Otolemur garnettii
ATATATATTTTTCAAATGAAGATGCACAAATAGCAAAAAAACCATGAAAACCGGCTCAACATCACTATCATCAGGGAAAGACAAATTAAAACCACAATGAGATATTGTCTTATCCCTGACAGAGTGGCCATGATGAAAAAGTCAAGAAAGAATAGATATTGGAGGGAATGCAATGAAGACAGAGCACTCATACACTGTTGATGAGAATGTAACTAGTATACCTGCTATGGAAAACAGCATGGAAATTTCTCAAGGAACTAAAAGTTAACCTACTATTTGTTCCTGCAATCCCACTAATGAATATCTAACATGAAGGGGGGAAATGATTGTTTCAGAAGACACCTGCATTCATGTTTACCACGGCACAATTCATAATTGTGAAGATATGGAATTAATCTAAGTGCCCATCACCTGATGAGTGGATAAAGAAAACTTGGCATGTATATATCATGTCAGAAACAAAAATAAAATAGTGACTTTTCCAGCAACTTTGATGGAACTGGAGGCCATTCTCCTAAATGAACTAATACAGGAAAGGAAAAACAAATATGACATATTCTCACTTATATGAATGAGCTAAGCTATGGGTTTACATGGTGATGTAGTCTGGTACAATGATGTTGAAAACTCAGAAGAGGGGAGAGCAGGAGGTGATGATGGGCCAGAAATTACCTGTTGGGTATGATGTACGGTATGTGAGTGACAGGGAAACTAAAAGCCTGGACTTTACTACTATTCAATTCAATCATGTAATAACAACCTATTTGTACCCTCTAAATTTATTGAAATAAAAAAGAAAAATGAAAAACTACACAATATATTTATGTCTGCAGAATGAAATATGGGGAACTGATCTGATTTAGTTCAAGTTTCCCCTGCAGAGATGAAACTGAGAGGTAGAATAATGTATTAGAGAGGGAAAGGAGTGAGGTGACAAGCTACAGGCAACCGCATTTGCAAATGCCTAAGGTGGTAACTGAATGTCACATCACAAGGGAATAGAGTGAATCATCAACAGTGTGATGTAAAATTGTTAAAAATAAATATTTGCCCCCTTCTATGATCCCCTGATTTATCAGGAAGCAGTTAGATGGAGTCTTCCTCCATTTTCCCTAATAGCAGTTGGAGAGGGAGAATACAGCAGGTGGTGCCAGTGGAGCTGAGGGGTGGATCTGCCGCTGGGGAGATATCAGCACCTTAGTGTCTTTCTCCCCTTGCACTTGCAGCTGAACAGGGAACCCCACCCCCCCATTTCCCAGGCCTGTATACTATTATATACATATATACATATACATAGAATATATATTATACGCATACATTATCTATCTATCTATCTATCTACCCCTGGATAAGAGAGAGAGAGAGAGAGAGACTTCCTTCCTACTTGGGTTTGGGTTTTTCTCTCTGCCAGGAGCTTTGGTGTTTTTTTCTCTGTATGCTTTTCAGTAGAATAAATCCTGTCTTACTGGGGGAAATGAAAATATTTGCAAAATTAGAATTTTTCACTGATAAAAGATATGTGGACTTCTCATCTGCTGCGTGTGTGTGTGTGTGTATATATACTGAATATCTTTTTGCAATCCAGCCTGAATTTAAATCTTAGTGTTTTGTGGCCATTACCACTCCACAATTAGCCTAGAACAAATAACTTGCTTCTTTCTTTTTTTCCCCCTAGTTGCAGTCTGTAGTGATAGTAATCATTGCTGGGCTCAATTTGGGGTAGATTTCCTGATCCTGAAATTTGCAATTATTTTAACTTATTTTGAGAATTTTACTTTTCTTCTTATTGAATTTATTTTTGTTGGGCTTCAATCAACTTCTTTCTGTTCACATTTTGAATAATTTTAAGTCTATGTGATCCACAAACCCAATCAGTGTTTTCACATGTCTCCTCCTTAGTTTGGTGTGTTGGAAAAACATACTGACTTACGTATTAATAGGTATGAGAGCTTTACAAGTGTAACATTAGAGTTTTACTTTTGGTGACTCAAAAAGTCAGAGATGGATAATGCTCATTATGTATATTTTTAAAAGGTAATTCTAAATAAAAGCTAGGATAATCAAAGACATGCAAAAATGGAATTCAAATGCTTCCACAGCTTACAAAAAATTGAAATATACTTTTATATTTTTGCAAGTTATATTTAACATCATGGTAGGAACTAAAATTATTTTCCAATGTTTAATAAATGGTACTGAAGACTGCTATTCTCTTTCTCTGTATATAATTTTTTTCAGTCAAGGAAAATTAATCTTTAAAAAAATACTTCAACTAGCAACACTAGACTGAACAAAAGTGAAAACTATGGCTTGTGCAACATTTGAGGAAAAACTGCTATTTATTAAATGAAAATCTAACATGTAAGCATATACTATTAACTTAGTTAAATTGGTTTTGTTTTGTTTTACCTTTGTCTCACCTATGAAGCAATGAAAATGATACTGGACAAAGTGGCACTGAGACTGGCCACCCAGGTCCACCTGGACCTGTTGCAGCAAATGAAGGAATTCAGCTGGACACGAGTGGGGAGAAGACACTGGTGCTGTGCTGTCTCCTCACGTGCACTTCTGGCAAGTGCATCCCTGATTGGTGTGTTTCCAAAAACTGCTCCTGATTGGTCTGTTTTCAAGAACTGAAAGCTCATGGGTTACCTGCCACTATATAAGCCCCTAAGCAGAGAGCCCAAACACAGACCTCCACAAGAGAGCAGGAGAGCAAGGAGGTTTGGTTCTTTGTGAGAGCTGTAACACTTGTATTATAAAACCCATCTTACTGCTGATCTTGCTTTGCAAGGAGGTTTAGTTCTTTCCTATTTAACACTTGTATTGTTAAATAAAACCTAACCTACTGCTGATCCTATGATCCGTTGCTTCATTCTTCGAACCGTCGATACCAAGAGCCTGGAATTCTGGTATCAAAAAGAGATCAAATATACTATATATAGATAGTGGAAATGAAAACCACCCTTAATATCGCCTTGTTTTTCCAGGAGATGCTTCTGAAATTCAATAATCTCAGCAGCTGATTAGGAGAGAGAGAAACCTCCTGGACCAGATACACCCAGTCATGCATGCCACTTGCTTTTTCCTCATTTAAGTTCTGCTTGATGTGGAAAATATGTCCTGATACAGGGTTCCCCCCACTCAGAGCTGGAAAGAGACCTCATTTCTTAGGCCTAAACATGCCCGCAGACCAGCTTGAGCACACACCCATTCCCTGGGC
>NW_003852480.1:4445889-4451844 GCF_000181295.1 Otolemur garnettii
ACATTACACCTGGCATGAAAACCAGTCTGTCTGGCTTTCCACCTAGGCTGTCACTCCCCAAGCAAAGATTATACTCCAAGAGGGACGACATTACTCTAAAATGACTGTTTTAAAATTAACTTCTGTCCACAGGCCCCTGACCGATTGTCACGTATTGCAGTCATACATTCCATCTCCCCAGACAGAAGATGAGAAAAGTGGCAGAAGGCACATCTGGTCTACGCACTTGGGTTCCCCTCTCTGCTGCACCAGAGGTCTTATCTTCCTTTTTTATTCTATCAATAAAATCTATCCTGTTGCTTACTCTCAGTGGTCATGGATTACTTACTCCAAGGTCATTCTTGGAATCTCTGAGACCAAAGCCCTAGCAGAGAGAGAGAGATTCTGGCTACACTTCCTCCTGTCTCAGCTTCCTAAGATTTATAATACATGCTGTTCCAGTTCTTTAATCCGGTTTGGTAATGTTTATCCAGAGCAGCATACATAGATCAGCCACTTTGGAGCAAGTATTTTATTTCTTGCTCCACCACAAACCTATTTCTTGATTTAGTATGGTAGGACATGCTACCACTTACTACAGGTTGGCATGGGAATGAAGATGTGATCTAGGGCTACTAGGACTTGCTGTTGAAGTCTCTCCTTGAACCAAAGATCCTAAACAAATGCTCTTTCTCATAATTTATGTTATAGCTCATGTAATTGTAATACTTTTTTATACTCCTATTAGTAAGTCTATGATTTCTAATAAAACATACAAAATGAGAAATGGATTTTTTTTTGTTTCAAATGAGGTAGAATTCACGTTATTCTGTTAAAAAAATCACATCTATATTCACATGGAGAGAATGATATTTCTCAGTAGTTCTTTTTACTCTAGATCTCCATGTGATACAGTGACAATTTTTGTGGTAGTATTGGTTTACAGAGCTGCTTTACCAATTTCAAAAGATCTCTATTGCTGGAATCAGCATGCATAAAATGAAACATAGCTGACAAGAAGAATAGCAAATCCAAAGCATAAATTACATACTCAGAAAGAAAAAAGAAAGACACCAGCATGCGGAAGAGATACAGCAAGAGAAACAGAAATGAATGTCTATATACAGTGCTCAGAACTGCATAGCTCTTGCTGGGTGTGTTAAAGATATCAAAGATTTTCAACTTGCATAAGAAAGAAAATTATAATGCAATCTTATAAAAAAAGAATAGGCTTAACCTCTCATTAGTTTTCTATAGACGTTTTGAAGGGAATTTTTTATCACTTCCATCTTCTAATATTCTTTAAATGATACTTTTTTAAAAGATGTTTAAACACTGTCAATAGAAAGTCTCAGTCTTTTCTTAGCCATTGACTTTGTGATTTTAATAAATAGCTCCTGCTTCCTCCCAACCCCCATTCTTTTGAATGCAGATAGAGTCTTTGAGAAACTCAAGGAAAGACAGTGTGACGGGACCATAGAATTAAGGGAAAGAAAGGTGAAGGTGAGGGCATCCTTAAGGTCTTGTTAAGAAGGCAGAAGATGAAGAGCTGTTTTTGCAGAAGAAAGAGTTTAGAACCTACTTCAAGCACAAAGGGAATCCACTTTGAAGAGTTTTATGCAAGTGTGTGAAGAATAGTTTGTAGGGGTTACATGTGTCTATGGGAGTAGAGAGATCAGGTGAGAGGCTATTTAAATAATTCGGAATAAATGATGGTGATTAACTTGGTAATAGTAGAGCTGGTACAAAGAGTAAACATTAGACATTAGAATATATTTTTAAAACAGAACTATCTAATAGTTACTGATACATTAGATTTTGGAGGTTGAAGAGAAGGTAAAATAATTCCTTGATTTTTTGACATCAGCAAATGATTAGAAGTGGCAAGTTTTACTGAGTTGGCAGAGATTAAAAGAGAATGAAATGGGAACATAAAAAACAATTGTTTTTTTGACATGCTAAATTTGAGATTTCTATAAGACATCTGTGTGAGCATGCTGAATAAGAATGTGAAAATTTAGAGGAGTTTGATATAAGGGTCATCAACATGAAGTTTTTATTATGATCTATGTTCATAAATCCCCTGAAATGAAGACACATACTGTAGAAGAGGGCAGGAGTAACTTTTGGAGAAAAAGAGAGGGAGTAGATTCCAGAGTCCACATAAAGATGATACTGAAATTTTCCTGCTGGGTCCTAGGTCTGAGGAATTAAGAATGAATTCATGGACCTCAAGTAGGCAAAAGCAAAAGAATTTACTGAGAGGAGGCAAAGCCTCCTGTATACTGGAGAGGGTCTTGAATAGGTTGCTGCTTTTGGCTCTTTACCTAGGAGATTTTAAGCCTCAAATGTTCTGGTATTGGTGGCACTCTGGTTGGCTCTTTCAAATCAAAGTGGCTCATGGTTATTGGCTCCCTGTTCACGCAGGTGGACTTCAGCCACTCAATCCCTTTGTGGGTTATTTCCTCCTGTTATGTCCCACCCAGCAACAACTATTGACTAACCGTAGCCTAGGTCACATAGGCTCTCTGTGGCAGTTATGAAACTTCTTGCCCGGCATTTTACAGGCCTGTTGGCTGTGCCCAGTCCCCTCTCCTGACCCTCCTTCTTCTCCCAGCCCCATTTTCCCATCCCTGTCTAAAAGCCTTCTCACGCCTATCAGAGGGACTAACTGCCTTTTGGTTGGTAAGTGCAGGGATCTTTCATCCACAGTAGCAGGAGGGAAGGCAGAAAGTACAGATGCATAGGCAGTGTATTTAATCCTGATACAATAAAATGAATCATCTCAAATTGTTTCTGTTTTTTCAATCATGCATGAGTCAAAGTCAGTAGCTGAGATTGAAGAAGGAAGACGGTAAAAAAAAATTGAGAGAAATATAGAAGAATGAGCAATGGTTATTCTGAGTGGTAAGAGATTAAAGAATATAAATATATAAGACAGACAGACTTCCAGATAGAATGAAGTCATCATTTGAAAGTGCAGACTTGAATTAGGGTGGGAGAAGTCATTTCTGATATGTGCAGTTAGTCACGGAGAAAGCAGAAAAGTGAGTTTAATTAGGTGTCACACTTTGTCAGTTAAAACAGATGGAGAAAGAGAAAGGGAGTTAAAGTGTTTTCAAGGATTTTGTTATAATTAGGAGCACTGGATCCAAGTTGAATAACAAATAAACTGAAGGCATGGCTTGGAAAAAAAGTAATGCATAGAAAAATATGAGTTGGTGTTTTTAGTAAATTCAAAATGTTAGAAAAAAACTGAATTTGAATGACAGGAAACCACACTCAGAGAAGTTTGTTGTTTGGTGTCTTATTATTATTTTTTTAGCTATCTCTTGAGTTCTCTCTACCTACATACATTTTTTTGTCACCTATGACCTGTCATCCATTACTATATTACTCATCTAAATATCATACTTGCTTTGCCATGATGGCTAGAGAAGGCTGCTAATAGTTATTATGCTGGACATAAGTCCCTCACCAAAATATTTATGGTACTCCTCAAATTTTTATACTAAAATATTTCCATTTTAAAGTTTTTCATATACTTTATGGTTTTAATTAATATTTTAGTACTTATTTATATTACATATGCTGCTACCTATAATTACCTAATTATTATAATTTGTAGACATCATTTCCTCTATTTTGACAAAGAAAATTGAAGGAAGGAATAATGTTATACAAATTTTCTTTATTCTTTTGGAGATCAGCATCTTGAAGAAATCTATTTGTTGTAATGCTCATGCTTTTGAGTTTAAAAACTGAATACAGATGCATGGGGCCTTATCAAAAATATGGGATCATATATGCTAGTTATTTTAAAACTTAAATAGCAGAAATATTTAAACATTTGTGCCTCATTTTTACACTTTATTTTAAGTAAAAGGGGTAGAAGAGTGTTTGTGCCAGAAATACAGGCAGGAAACTAGAATCTTGAGTTATTTAATTTCATTTTATATTTTAAGTTTGTATTTTGCAAGCTATCAGTGACATTAAGAGACAACAAATATAAGTCCTGAAGATAATCTGGTCTGGACAGATGGACAAATGCAACCATAACTGTTTGACAGCAAAAGAGACTCATAATTTTGACCATTTCTTTGCACCCAGAAAATCTCCCATATTAGAAGATGACATTGCAATAAAACAAAGACCATTGTCCAAATCATGGCAGCCAATAGTATTGCTGCCAGTATAACATCCTAATTAGCTTTCCTGGTCTTGTTTGAATTACTTAGTTTCATTTATTGCTTCTATCTGTTCATCTCTTTTCTAAAAGAAAAGGTGGACTTACACCAAATTATTACTGATTTAATTTTTAAAAGAGGGAACAGCATAAACGGCATAAAGGATTGATTTATAAATCTTTTTGATTTGATTAAGCAAAAATAAAAAGAACATCAAATATTTTTTCTTTACTACATAATATATTTGTGAACATATATCAACTAATCAAATTGCTAAAGTTGAATAACAGACGTTAAGTGTATGAGGAGGATATACTTGCAAATACTTGCAGAGAATGAAGTACATTATGAAATCACTAGTGACATTTCAACTTTTAGGCAACTTTAGACAATGTAGCCTAATATTACTGTACATTTTTAATTTTATATTTTTATTTCACAGTAGATTACACAGAGACTTTGTCTTCAGTAACTATTTTATTGAGACTAAGAAAATTAGTTATTTCAGGGTTTCTTAATTGCATTAAGAACAGGAATTCTAGAACTGTCATTATTAATATTAGAGAGTTTTACTTTTCCAGATCCTCATTTTTATGAAAGAGTTCGTAAAATTAAATATTATTTTAAATAATTGGTCAAGTGTTATACAATCTAAATTGTCATGGTACCACAATAATGAACCATTGGCTAGAATATATGCTATCATGTGACAGTTTAGTATTTGTTAGTGGATGGATGAAAAATCTGTGTGCAGGGAAGTGCCTGTGGCTCAGTGGGTAGGGCACTGGCACCATATCCTGAGGGTGGTGGGTTCAAACCCAGCACCAGCCAAACTGCAACCAAGAAATAGCCAGGCATTGTGGCGGGTGCCTGTAGTTCCAGCTACTTGGGAGGCTGAGACAAGAGAATTGCTTAAGTCCAGGAGTTGGAGGTTACTGTGAGCTGTGTGATGCCCATGTACTCTACCAAGGGCAATAAAAGTGAAACTCTGTCTTTATAAAAAAAAAAAAAAGAAAGAAAATCTGTGTGCAACCTAACCAATGCTCTTAATCCATAATACAATGAAGTGGAAAACCTCAAAAATGGAATTAAAATGCTAAGAAAAGCATATATTTATATTAATGAGCCATAGTAATTCTAATCAACATGTCATTTTAACTCTCTCAAGCAGTAAACAGATAACTTTCAAAACCAACTGCTACTCAGTTTACCCAATAATTAGTTTCTGTTTAAGACTGGGTCATATTTTTTGTCTAAATATGATAATACGTTGATAATCAGAACCTTTTTAGATTTTTGTTGATATGATGTCCAACCACTGTTTCAGGCATATATTTCCTCATATCATCAAAAAGTAAGACAGCAATGTAAATAAAAATTAGCCATTCTTGTTGTTTTCTTCTTATGTTTGAATCCATTAAATACAACATAAACATAACATCCATTATTATACAGAAGATTATGGTGGCAGCATACATGTTATAAATATGTCAGAAGGAACTTAACTGTCTACCACTAAATCTACAGCTACTGAAAGAATTGATATATTCCATCCCTTGAGTTTGCTTTCCTCCTGTCTTTGAAGATGCTATAAAATTATAGTTCCCAGGAGGGAGTTTAGAGTGGATTAAAATTCTACCTAAATGCATTGCCAATATAAACTATTTTTATTCTCTTTAGATGACTTCTTTTAAAAAGAGACATTAATTATTTTGTATTTAACTAAATATACAATAACAATTTGTGAGTCACAATTTGGTTTAGAAGAGAAATTGATCACATTCGTAGA
>NW_003852480.1:4452883-4460063 GCF_000181295.1 Otolemur garnettii
GTAATCAAAGATTGTAACATTAGTTGATTAGCCTGTTTGCAGCAGTGCATATTTTATGGCTATAGACTACTGCATTATTCAGTAAAAGCATTAACATTGAAAGTATTAGGGAGTGCAGCAAGACAGTGGACTAGAGGCATCTCTTGGCCAGCTATTCATGGTAAGACAAGCTAGAGTGGCCTTCAGCCACCTCTGGCTGGGGAAATCTGTACAGAAATATCACTCCGGGGACACCATGAAGCAGCAGGAGACCTCAGGAGCCAAAAAGGAGGGCTGGAGCTAAGGAAAACTGATGCAGAAGGCAAATGCTTGGCTAGAGGCTGGCCAGTCAGCTGGCTTTCCTGTGGAGGGATGGGGATAGGAAAGGAATGTCCTGTAGTGTTTTGGTTTTGGACTGGGGTGCTCACTGGAGCAATAAGTAGACTCAAAGAGCATTCAGCAGCCATGGTTGAAATCCAGGCATAGAGGTTCTCCCATCAGCATTGCTTCTGCATTGTAGTGCCATGAATGTGGGAAGACTGTGCACCAAGGGAGGAACAATCCACAGGGCCCTAGTTCACGGCAGGCTCTGGTGCACCTGCTGAGCCACAGCAACCTTTCTTAGGATGAGCTGAGTGCTTCTACTTCCAAGGAAGGCTCCTTTGTTGTCAGGGGACACTAAAGGGCCTCCTGGAAAGACTGTTGAGAGATTTAGGACCACAGTTCCACAGGGACTGAATGGGGATGAAGCAAACTGGCCCAGATTGAGGGCAAAGAAGTCCGGAAGAGAATATCCAGTCTCCTTTGCAACTAAACAGTGGCTTCCAACACCTATCATACACAGTAATCCAGCTGTGTTGTCCATCTCTTTAACACCACAACACCACCTGGTATCCATGCAATATACTGTAATAAACACACACACAGAGTTTTACAATTTTTGCTTCTTTTTAAATTTTTTTCTCAGTTTTGTTATTTTCCTTTTTTTTCTTTTATTGATATGGTAGTTGTTTTTGTTTAGTTTTTTTTTATGGATTGCTAGTATTTTTATGTTTTCATTTTTACTTTTTTAAATAGCAAGGGCTTTTCCATTTTTGTTACTGTTTTTTAGCCCCTTTTATCCTTTCTTTTTAAATATTTCCACTTTTCTAATCTTTTGCCACATAAAATTCCCACACAAAACCTAAGATATTCTACTTTTTCCTTCTTTATCTTATCCAGTAATATTTTTAGTTTTTTAAATATATTTTTACTATTGTTTATTTTTTTTCTTTTCTTTGAGGCTTTAGGGATATTTGAATTGGTCTGGCTGTTGAGTCACAGAATTGGTATTACTTGAGCAAGCCACGAGCTCATGGTATTGGGGCATCCTTCCAGCTTTGGTCTTTGGAAAGAACGTATTGTTAGGTCCTTACTGTGACATGCTGTTTATTCCCTTATATGTTTGGCAGAGGTGGGGTGTTGATTTTCCCCAGGTTGTTAAGGAGAAGGAGCTCCTGACTTGGAGAGACTCACCCAGTCTGGCCCCTGAATGTTGTAGAGCTGTAGGTGTGGTTAAAGAACCCCTCTGAACACCACCATTTCTCCTATCTCTCTCTCTTACAGTCCTTTTCTCTTCATTTCTTTAATTATTTCCTTCTATTTCCCCTTATTTTTATTTTCTCTTCATCTTTTTCATTTCTTTCACCCTTCTTGTTCTCTACCCTTATATTCCTTTGGCCTTATACCAAAAAGCCACTTCAACAAGTAAGGTCTGAGACAAGGTAATTTAAAGTAAAGGATATAGTGAGAAGGAAAATGTAGAGAAAGGAAATGAATGAGAAGAAAACACATGTGAGGAGGAACCAACAGAAAAATGTTGGCATCATGAACAACCAGAATAACTACCACACAGAATTCTACCTGTAAAGAAGTAATGGAAATGACAGAAAGGGAATTAAAAAATGTGTGACCCAACAATAAAAGGAATTGACGAGAAAGTGGAAAAACAGAACCAAAAAATTGATGAAAGATAGAAAGAATATAGAAAAGCCATGAGAGTTTAAGGAATAAAAGGAGTCAATCAGGGAACTTAAAGATGCAGTAGAAAGCATCATTAAGAGATTAGACCATGCAGAAGAAAGAATCTCAGAGCTAGAGGATAAAGCTCTTGAACTAACACAGGCAGCTAAATAGGAAGAGAGAAAAGGCTGAATATTCACTCAAAGAATTATGAAACTTCATGAAGGACTCAAATATTTAATTATAGGTATTTCTGAAGGGGACTAATAATGTCCCAAAGGAATGGAATTCCTACTGGAAGATGTAAATAAAAACTTCCCAAGTATCATTAAAGATTCCAAAACACCCCTTTTAGAAGGATATCAAACTCTGTGTTGTCTCAACACAAATAGAGCATCTCCATGACACAACATAATGAATGGGTCCAAAGTCAAGAAAAAGAAAAAATCCTGTAAGAAGCTAGGAGTAAGTGCCAATTGAACCAGAGGGACAGATTCATCAGGGTGACAGTGGATCTTATGGCTGAAACTTTCTAAACTAGAAGAGAATGGTCAGCTACCTTTAACCTTCTTAAACAAAAAAAAAATTCATCCCAAAGTTCTGTATCATGGTAAAATAAGCTTCACAATTGATGGGAAAAAGTCAAATCCTTTACCGATAAACAAACATTGAGGAAGTTTGCCACACCAAGACCAGCTTTACAGGAAATACTCAGACCTATTCTCCACACTGAACATCACAATGGACCACCTGCAAAATTTCATCCATAAACTAAAGGACAAAACCTAGATGCCACAATGATGCGAAGTATAAAGTAAACATTAGACTTTTACAAAAAAAGATGACTAGAACTCTGACAAACTTATTAATTCCCTCAGTAAATGTTGATGGCTTTTAATTCCCCATTGAAGAGGCATAGGCTGGCCATTTGGATAAAAAAGCATAAGTCATCCTTAGATTGTCTTTAAGAAACACACCTAACCAAAAAGACATAACAAGACTCAGGGTAAAGGGATAGAACATGATATTTCAGTCAAATGGAAATCAGAAGAAAAGAGTTTCACAATCTTATTTACAGAGGCAAGTAGATTAAAATCAACTAAAGTTAAGAAAGACAAAGACAGTCACTTTATACTGGTTAAGGGGACAATATATCAACAGAACATTTTAATTATAAATATTTATGCACCAAATTTAAATGCTCCCAGATTTATAAATAGACCTTAATTGGCCTGAGAAATCTGATATTCCATAACACCATAATAGCTAGGGACTTTAATAACCCTCTGGTTGAAAAGGACAGATCCTCTAAACAGAAACTTGACAAAGAAACAAAAGACTTAAAGGCAACACCAGAACAAATGGGCTTAATAGACATATATAGATCACAACATCCCAAAGCTAAAGAATATGCATTATCTCATCAGCCTATGGAACATACTCCAAAATAGATCATATCCTAGGTCACAAAACAAATCTCAACAAAATCAAAAATATTGAAGTTATACCTTGTTTTTTCACAGACCACAAGTCTATAAAGGTGGAACTCAACTCCAGCAAAAACTTTTATCCCCACACAAAAGCATTCACATATGTGCTTCTTACTTCAGACCAGGAAACTAGATGACCTTATGATGAATTAGTGTTGGGCCAAGGAAGAGATAAAGGAAGAAATTATTAAATTCTTGGCACATAACAACAATGAAGCTACAAGGTATCAAAATCTGTGGATTACTGCAAATCAGACCTAAGAGAGAAATTTATTGTATTAAATGCATATATCCAAAAAACAGAAAGAGAGCTTAGCAACGACCTAATGAATCATCTTAAAGAAGTGAAAAAGGAAGAGTAATCCAATTCCAACCTAGCTGAAAAAAAGAAATAACCAAAACTTTATCAAAAATAAATGAAATTTTAAAAACTCATTCAGAAAATCAAGGGAAAAACAGTTTGATCTTCAAAAAGATAAATAAAATTAATAAACTTTGGACAGATTAACTAGAAACAGAAAAGTAAAATCTGTAATAAATTCAATCTGAAAAGAAAAAAGGGAAATAACATCAGATAACACTGAGATACAAGAGATTATTTCTGACTACTACAGGAAACTTTATGCCCAGAAATTTGATAATGTGGAGGAAATGGACCAATACCATTCATGGGTTGATGAGAACTTCGGTTGATTCCACATCTTGGTGGTTATGAATTGAGCTGTGATGCAACTTCTAGTGTAAATATCCTTATAGTAAAATGATTTTTTCATTCTTTTTCTTTTTCCACTTCCAGTTGTATTTCTATTGTTATAACTCACATTCACTAATATTTTCTTCTAAAATTTTAACCCGTTAAATTAATCTCATGATTTTTTTTATTTCTTTAATATTATGGTCAAATTCTAAAAGTTTTATTTCTTTTTGAAATATCAGTAGTATCATTCCACATTATCTTTGTGTTTTATTTTATATCTTTATACATGTCATAACACCTGTTTTCACGTCCTCATACACTATTTCTAGCATCTCTAGAATTTTTGGATATATTGTTGTATCCAAACAGTATGTTTTATTCTTATTATGGTTCATGTTTGGCTGCTTCTTTCCATGTGTCATAAGTTTTATTGTTTGTTAGATATTATGAACATTCTGTTATTGAGTTTTTTATTTTTTTTTCTTATGGTCATTCCAAGAATGTGGAAGTATGTTTATCCAACAGATAGGTTGCTTCCCAGTGACTTTCATTCCTTGGAGATTTGTTTGTAAACTTTGTTAGAGTGAGACTAGTTTATTCTAGGACTAATTTAGTAGTGGTACTAGGGGATGACACTTCTGGTATCTCTTAAATATATTGTATGCAGAATGAGGTTTCTCTACTCAAGCCAGTTAAAATCCTTAACATTTCCCAACCATTTATGAGTTTGTTATTTTCCTTGACAGGTTTTTTATATTTGGCCTTTCAGAATTTTGTCCAACATACACAATTATTATCATTCAGCCAAAGAATAACTACCTCTTCTTTTGTATTCACCCTTCATATTAAACTGTTTCAGCTTCTCTCAACTCCAGTTTCTGTTTCTTCCTAATTTGTTGAGACAATAGAGTGCTTCTTGGTTTGTGCTTCTTATTTTAGACCAGGGATTACTTCTAGGCAGAAAGCTGGAGCTTTTGTAATGATTCCATTTTTCTTCTTTTAGAGATTATAATCCTAATGCTGAGTAAATTAAATTCCATTTTCTGATAACAATTGTTTTATATATTTTGTCCAGTATCTATCCATTTTTAGAAGGAAGACTTGAACTAGAACTAGGAATATTGATAAATATTCTATTTTGATTAGAGAAATAAGTTACATCAAATTTCACTGTTTTAGTTTCCATAAACATTTTTAGTTTTGGAAATCTATGCTTGTATTTGTACTGGGATCAATATCAAACTTTGCTCACAATATCCTTAAAAACTACTTTAGCCTTGTCTAGAATTTCTGCAGATGCTCATACTGCATTATCCCGTCTATTTATTTTTCTAAGAACTCAGTTAGTCTTCTAATTAGATTTTATGTACTTAGTATTTCCAGCTCTTTCTCACATTACATATGAAAAGATTTAAGAAAAAAATCTTTAAGGATAGGTATCATGTGAATACTTCACATATGAGGGAAGAGAAAATACAAATATAGGATATAACATGAACGAGCCTAGAAGGAATGGGAAAATAAATAGGTCACAGTGACTGGTAAGAAAATCTCAAATTGGCTTAAATACACAATATCCCACAATATAATAGAATCATATTATGGATAAGTTGGGTTCATCTTTTGCTTCTTATTCTTCACCATATATTATTAACCTGCTAATACATATTTATTCTAAACACTGGAAATAGTGTGATTAAAAATGTAGTTTCACCTTCTGATATCATATGGTTTTGTGTAATAATATATATTGGTAAATACTGAATTAATACACACTTATGGAGTTTGTCATGTAAAATGAAAGAAGAATATACCATATTAATTGAGGATGCAGAAAATATCAATATCAATTGAGAGATTGGGAAGGTCTCTAAGGATATGATGTGAATCTGGGATTTGAAGGTTGGAATTCAATTTCTATTTGTCCTTCTAGCATATATCCCAACGCAACAACTCATGACATTCAGTTTATTGACTCTCCAGAATTTCTCTTCCTATCTAACTTCAGGCCACTTTCATTACTCTTTTTTGATTACTATAACAGTTTCCCTTATAACTGTTTCCTACTTTCAGAACTGAGATGTTAACTCTGAAACCAGTGTTTACTTTTTAGGGTACAGATAGGACTTTCTACATAAAATTCTCCAATAATTTCCTTTTTCCTTCAAGAAATACTCCAAAATTCTCAGTTTTATGGCTGTATCTTTAACCTTATCTATTTTACAACTGTTACAAAAATTAAATATCTTGTATTTTTCTTATGCTTTACTCAAAATCCAAATGAATTAATCAGAGACTCATCTGATCAAAATTTTGCAAAACAATCAAATAAACAAAAAACAATGGGCCAACTGTACTTCAACAATCATTTTTGTAATCAAGAATGTCTATGGTGTTAGAATATTTTAATGATGTCTTTTTCACTAGTCAATGAGTCACAGAAGGTTGGTTTTTCAAAAATACTTGTTCATTGAAATCACAGTTTGTTAACAGAATTCCTTAGAACTTCCCTGAGAAATTTTGAATTGCAATTTACAGAAGTGGTGTTAGGTATGTTTATTTCAATGGCTCCATAAGCAGTATCCCAAACGGCAAATCAATATGCAAGAAGTTAGAGAATTGGCTCCCTATATGCCCAAACATCAGTAGCACTCAGGAAGTTCTTGCTGAATTGTAATGTTCTTGCTGAAATGTAAATTTTGGATTGGTGCCCATGCTCAATGGTTAGGGCACAGCCACACACATTTGGGCTGGCAGGTTTGAACCTGTCCCTGGTCTGCTAAACTACAATGACAACTACAAAAAAAAAAAGAAAAAAATAGCTAGGTTTTGTTGCAGGGACCTGTAGTTCCAGCTACTTGGGAGGCTGAGGCAAGAGAATCGCTTAAGCCCAAGAGTTGAGGTTGCTGTAAACTGTGACACCACAGAACTCTACTGAGGGTGACAGAGTAAGACTCTGTCAAAAGAAAGAAAGAAAGAAAGAGAGAGAGAGAGAGAGAGAGAGAGAGAGAGA
>NW_003852480.1:4460118-4495237 GCF_000181295.1 Otolemur garnettii
AGAGAAAGAAAGGGAAAGGAAAGGAAAGGAAGAAAGAAAAGGAAGAAAAGGAAGGAAAAGAAGGGAAAAAAGAAAGGAAAGGAAGAAAGATTTTAAGTGTCTACATATAAACAATCTGCACATTTGTTTAAGGTTTATTGGCATATAATCATATTTCTTCTGAGTCATTGTCATCATCAAGGGTGATCAAATCAGAGGTGGAACTATAAAAAGTGTCCCTGCATGTGTGATACTCAGGTAGGTGCCAGTACATTTGTTTTTACCCACAGTGTGCTTGCATAGAAAATGCCAGATTACATAATTACATTTTTCCCTTCAAATTTTTTGATGATTCTACATAAAGAAATGATGAAACATGTTTATATATTTCCTTAGAAGCAATCAGACTAAAATATTTTTAAAATATAATGCATTATAATAAAAATTGGTATCTTTGTACCATGTTTAACTTTCTTAAGTGTGCATTAGCTCAATTAACATTACCAGTCACTAGAGAATAAACTAAGCATTACAAAATAAAATAAACATTCACATACTATAAGAGAAATCCCACCACCATTATTCAATCAAAAAAGGAAACTTAAACCTCACTTTATTATTGTAATGTCCTTTTTAGCTATCAGTGATGTAGATATATTAAAATGTGGTATTTTCTATTATTATTGTCTTCTTTTGGCACAAACACTTCAACCAAGGATTTAGCTACAAAAAGAGCATAGCATAAGAACTAGTCATCCAGCGTCAAAGTATGAGGCATGCTGTGCTAAGTTTGCTTTGATAATAATGCATTTTCAGAAATTCAAAAGCTTTAGGAATAACATATGTTCAAGACAAGTATATATTATTCACTGGGTTAACTTTGCTTTATTTCATAAAGCCACCCTTGCCTTCCTTTCAAATTTGAAAGTCTTGATTTATTATTTTGCCTTATTCACCTTTGTACAAGTAAATTTAATAATTTAAATTAGGCATTTCTTCTCTTTCAATATGAGTTATGTTATATTATTAATTTGCAGAGTGAACGATTTCTTTTTCATTCATGCACCATTTCAATGACCACCTATTGAGTAGGTTATTTGCAATATTCATAATGTAGACCATGACCCTTGCCCTCTAGGGGAACTGAGGTAGTATTAGAGAGTGATGTTACAAAAATAGTCATTAAAAATGAATAGACAATGAAATCAACATACATTTATTCTCTGATCTTTAAAACTACCCGTTAAATATTAAGCAGAGGTAAACAATTTGGTCCCCCTGACTCTTATTTCTCATCTATGTATGAAAGTAAATTAACTTAAATTGTTAGCAACAGTGCAGGTGTGACCACAATAATGGTCTTAGTTGGGTTCAAAAATTTCACTACTATGTATGGATTGATTCATCACAATTTTTTCATTCATAAAATGAAAAGATTGGACCCACTTTCTTAACCTAAGTAATCATGACGTAAGGCATGCTGAAACAATGGTAGTGTAATTTATTGTGAAAGAGAAGACAATTACAAAGCCTTCTTCCAAGGGCTGCATTTAAGATACCTGGACATGCTCAGTTTCTAAGCATATTTAGATAAAATATGGAGTTTGTTTTGTTCTGTAGCCATAATATAAAATCTTTAGTTGAAGATTCTGAAAATGTATTTTTTGCTGTGTAATCTTGCCTGTTTTATTCATGAATAAAGAAGACAAAAAATAGCTCAATAAGAATCCCAGTATATGGAGTTCTTGTTATGATAACTTAGAAATCTGTTTTGATGTAATGCTTGAATGCTTGATAACACTCTCAGCTATCAACCATTATTTACAAGATTGTATATCTAAGAATTTCTCCAAATCCAATTTGTATCCATAGAAATGCTGAAATCTTGATATTCCAAATGTGATCCTTTTTCACTAAGATACCTTCTTGGCAGCCCAAATTATTAAAATAACTTTAGAATACTCATACGTATCCACAAAGCATGACTTATTTATACCTTTTATCTGCTAATGGAGTGAAAAATAAATATCACTCTTGAAGGTGTGATCAGAGATCACTGGTGGAAGTTTTGTCCCTCTGGAGCCAATGAAAGCTAGTGGCTTAAGTACAAATATGTTTAAATTGGTTGGAGAAACAATAGTTCTTTTAGGTGAGAGTAATAGAAGTTGATCCTTACATCTTATAATAATTCCGGGGTTACTTAAACAAAGTGTCTCAGTTTCCCAAACTGTATAGGTGCTTAGAGGAATTGATAGTTCAACTTTTACATTTATAAGGATACACTATCAGTATAGTGTATGGGCACCCATGCACACCCACAGATGCACATATCTATCTCCCCAAGTCGAGAATGGTGCTTGGGGCTTCTACATATGGATTTATTCTGTTGTTGCCTATTAGTGCTATTCTGTAATATCAATTTTTTTCCAATTCCATACTCTAGTTTTTAATTTTTAATTAATTAATTTATTATTTATTTATTTATTATTTTAAAATTTCAGATTAACATAAAGGTACAAATGAATAGGTTACAATGTTTGTGTTTGTTAGGTAAGGTCCCTGTTGTAGTTGCGTCCCGCACCCAGAAGTGTGCCATATACCCTTACATTATGGCCATTACATGGGAGCACAGCAATGCCCCTTCTTCCTCCCTTCTTGCCCCTACCTCTCCTTCCAACTTGAATTAAATTTAGTTTTTCTCTTGTGTGGAAATGTATGAGTTAATCTACTGGCTTCATATTGGATATTTGCTTTTCCATTCTCGTGGTACTTTACTAAAGAGCATGTTCACACTCTTAGTTTTTAAAGAAATCTCCATACCTGTGGGAAGTATAGTGGGCATACCCTGAAGTGTTCATCAATGATTTCCATTATCATATAATCCTATTCTCTGGAGTGCATGTAGAATCTGTGATTTGCTTGTAGGCTGCAGAATATGGAAATGTGAAAGTATTTTAAAAATGTAATTAAGATACTAAATTGGTTGATTTCAAGTGCTTAAAATAGAACATCCTATGTGGTTCTCAATTCATCAGTTAAAACCCCTTAAAAGAGGGTCTGGGTCTCTCCTTCTGCTGCAAGGTTATACATATTCTTCTGATGGATTTGAAGAAGCAAATATCCATATTTCACATAGCTATTCATGGAACACATAAGCAGACACTTCACAGTATAACACTTGAAGCATATTAGTACTTAAGAGCACTTCCTAGCTGAGAGTCAGAAAGAAAATGGAATTCTCAGTGAATTCTGTCAACAGCTTATACAAGCTTAGAAGTGAACCCTTTCATGGTCAGACCTCTGTTGAGATGAGGTCTGGGGAGACCCTGAAACAGAAAACTCAGTTAAACCAGGCCCAACCCCAGATTCAAAAACTTTAAAAGCATACTGTTTTAAGGTGTTTGGTTTGTGATGATTTCAAAATGGAAGGAATTAGAAAACTAATAGAGGTCATATTTTACATATAGGCAGGAGCAGGCAGGTCTAGATTACTCTGTGTGAGATGGCTCATGGAAGTGCACTACAGGGCAATATCCATCAATCCAACGGAGAAATATAGCCTTCCATAATAAAACTCCTCTACAGGGACCTATGGTCTTCTGGCTTGTCTGAATAGAAAGATCTTCGCTTGTCAACTCTCTGACATCATCTATTTGGGTCTGCTTGTAGCTTGGTGTGATAGGTAACCTTTATTCCAGATCTTGTTCATAGTTTATTAGAGGCACTTAACATGCCTCCTTCAACCTGTATTTGTCATTGTCACGAGATGACTAATGCCCACACTCTCAAATAGGGGCAGAGACAGACGAGATCACCACTTCATTAACATTCCTTTTGTGTTCCTTCTGTTTATTTTGTGCTTCATCAAAACAACCCCAAAAATAACATCTTGCCTCAGTCAGTCAGACATAGTTGCCACAAGGCTGAAAGGAAAGGGTAGAGGGACTATGACGTCTGCTTCACCTATGAGAAGCAAGACTGATCTTGAACCAAGACTTCTAGCCTCACAAGGGGCGCTACTTTTTCTAGAAGATATTTTTCTAAAATAAATCTGTGTCAAAAAATAGGGAAATTTAACTTTCTATTCATTATGTTCAAAGAAAAATTTAGTATTTTCACCTTAATAATGATTATGGGTATATGCAAAGAAATAATATTATAAAGAATCATTAGGTTTGCATTATATTATCAATTATAAGAAGTGATAGTTCTAAAAAAAAAGAAGTGACATTTCTAATTTTAAATATATTAGTTGTTCTTGGAAAGGAAGGAAAAGGGTCTATGATTCAATTAAAAGTTCAATACAAAAATAACATGATGACTGATTTATTAATTTGAGGCTTCAGTTGTGTTATCTCTGAACTAAATATAGACATGCATATTTTATAACTATGTGATGCTAATAACCTTGTTATAGTTATGCAGTTATCATTTGAGAAATAAAGACATTACTCAAATTCATTTTCATTATTTTCACACGATGTCTATATCTGGTTCAATGCAATATTGTTTAAATGTTAACAGATTCATTCAATTTTATTGCTGGGAGGTGAGCTATGTAAGTTCACCTTTCAACAGGGAAGAAAACAAAGGCTTTTGGAAGTTCAATAGTGTTCGTGTATTTATACAGCTAATAATGTGTTTCCCTGACACAGCAACTTATACCTTATGCTGAACCTGAAATTATAAGGATCATCACTATTCTTAAATATGTCTTATAAGTTCTACAACAATTTTATTCAAAATAGCAATGTATTTTCTGACTGTTATATGTAACTGTCAATAATTTATTCACATATCCTTTATATGAATATGAACCATCTATTTATCAGCAATATTTCTTATTTATATTAATATTTCTTAAGTTGTGGGTCTACTGTTATATTACTGTCAATTTTTAAAAATTTATTTTTTTGTTCTCATGCTACAATGTAGAAAAATCAATAATTCAAGTCACTTTTGGTTTTATTTCATGGTAAAAATACACTTGATTACTCGTGATTCATCTCATTATTAATTCAATTTTGCATATAGTGATTTTTCTTTCATTACCTTAAACAACAAAGAAAATAATCACGTATGCTGAATGTTTATATCAAACATTTGTGATTACTTTCTTTTCAGCTCTTGATGAATGACACTGTAGTTTGACAGATGAGGATTTGATAGAACAGAAACTATAGAAAAAAGAGACAACTGTGGTCAGTACGAACTATTAAAAAAATGGGTAAATGCTCTCTAATGTTGCCAAAGAATTTGCAATACCAGTGAGTTATAATATAATAAGTAAGATTACATTTTAGGTTGCTTAAAATAAATAAATCATTTTCTTCTGTAGGAAATTTTTAAAAAGCATAATTTGATAATATGTCAAAAAAGCATAGGTAAGATAATCATAATAAAGTTTCTTATACATCTATTGTCACTTTTTCTCTTTTTGAATGTGTTCTGATTTGAAATTTGTGTCATCTATGTCGCTAGCTGATTAATGTTTTCATCACTTGTATTTAAGTGATCTAGAAAGGTTCATTTTTGATCTTTCTCTTCAGAATGCAAAGCATTTATTACAAGTGAAATATTGGATATTTTATATATAATATGGATAATATTTTGCAGGACAATTTAATCAATACCTCTATGATACATGAAAATCAGAAAATTGATAGCAAAATAAGCATAATTTAATTTACAATTGAGCACAATTAACAAACCAACCCTATAAAAAACAAAGTTCTTTTCTCACTTTTACGTAGGTAGATTTTAGGTTGAGTCCCTGGTTCATAGACTTTGTTGATTTCCCCAACTTAATGGATTCATGTTTTCTTCTACCAAAAGACTGAAATAACTAATTCATTCAGAAGACATGTGATTACAACAAACAGAGCAGCAAGTTTTCCACCCTTCACCCTGGCCCTAAGGTAGTCATCATAATCAAAGGTAAAATGCTCAGTCCCATTTAGCAGTGTTTCAATTTTAAGGATTCAATATTAAAATTTAGTAACATAAAATGATTAATCATATTGACTTGACAGCAGTGATGACCTTTGCATGTTATGCCAAAGAAATGTGCCAATTTTTTTCTGAATATTTTGAGACAGTATTTTGAGACTAGTACAAGAAAAGAAGATCCTACCAGAAAGAGTTCCTGATTGAAATATGAGATTTGATGTCTTCTTCTAAGTTTGATGGTTAATTTCTCAGAAAATAAGTTTTTATTCATAAAACAAAATTTGATTGGATGAAACAAACCATTGTTCTCCAAAATTTAATGTGTGCAGGAATTGCTTGGGGGTATTATTAAAACATGGATTCTAATTCTATCACCTTGGAGTAGAGAAAGTTGCTGCCAGTGCTGCTAATCATAATTTAAGCACATAAAAATTTCTCTAGTTGTAAAATACTACCTTTTTATTGCCATTCAAAGACCTAGATCTAGTCTATTAAAAGGCAGTATGAAAGCATCCCATTTATAGGACTCTTGTTTTCGTAAGAGAGAATTGCACATAATTTAGAGGACAGTGAATAAAGAGGTCAAGTTGGTTTCTAAAGAGGCTAAGGTATAAAACCATTTATTAATACATACTTATACATAGGAATTTCAATTATTTCAATAGCAATTTCATTTTATTCTATGAATTAGTATCATGTGAGAAAGCTATATATGTTATATGAATGCACACATTTATATGTTTCTATATTCACTTACATATTGTAATACAGTAACAACTTTATAAATATAATGTGACAAATCAAATTCACTATGTAAAGACTCCTTAAGATGTTCAATGAATCCATGAATCCAAACTTCCCATCTATGGCCCTCACCTGCTTTATTGTTTCCTATTGCTGCTATAATAAATGATGACAAATTAAGTCACTTAAAACACACACATTTATTCTCTTCTAGTTTGGAGGTCAGGTATTTAACAAGGGAACCCTGGAGGTTGAGGCAGGATGATCATTTGAACACAGGAGCTTGAGGTTGCTGTGAGCTAGGATGATGCCACTGCACTTTAGCTTAAGAAGCTGAGTAAGACTCTGTCTCACTAAAATAAAATAAAATAAGAGCTCAAGGCACCATTCCTTCTGACCATGTTTGGGGTGATGTTAGAGGAGAAACTTCTTCATTGCTTCCAGCTTTCAGAAGCTTCCTACATTTCTTGGCTTATAGCTTCTTCCTTCTAACCCCACCCTTAAAGCCAGCCATGTAGCAGCTTCAAATTTCTCTCTGACTTGCTCCTCTGCTTCTGTCATCACATCACTTTCTGTTTAACTCTGATCTTCCTGCCTCCTTTTTTAAAGGACCCTGGTGATTACACTGGGCTCACCCAGATCATCCTGGTTAATCTCCCCAACTCCAGAGCTTTAACTTAATCACATGGGCTAAGCCTCTTGGGGCTATTATTCAACCCACCACACTTGCTATATTTTCCAAAATGTTGATGGAAGTAATTCATTCTGAAAACTTTCAGGTGAAAAAATTTTTTCATGTATCTCAATCTGTGCCATGTCTGGTAATTATTGAAAAGGTTGTTACATTTGATTATCTATTAAATAATTGATCAGCACATTCAGAATTATTTACTGAGCAGCTATATATGGCAGGGTCTGGTCAACATTCTGGGAACACGGGGTGCAGCAAAGAGATGTCATGTTTCATTCCATAAATGCATTGTAGGTGCTTCCCTCCACCAGTGCCTGCTCTAGTTGTTGAGAACAGATGTGATCGATAGTAAAATTCCTTTTCATTTCAAGGTTATATATGGGTCGGTGAAATAGATGCAACATATAAGTCAGAAATGTGTCAGATAGTGATGTCTTCTGTGCAAATAGTTAAAATAAGTTGCGACAGATATTTTCCAGAGAGTCACTTTTGATTGCTTTGGTAGGGATGGCTTCTCTGAGCTGATGACATTTAAGCTGGGAGATGGATAACTTTAATGACCCAGCCATGCAAATATCATGTTTCAAACAGAGGTAACAGCCACTGCAAAGGCCTTCAGGGAAAAGAGTTTGGCCTTTTCCTCCTCAGAATCAAAAAACATAAAATGGAATGTCACTTTAAGTAAATATGGTGAGGACAATGAGTGAGCAAGTGGCCTCCTCAGAGGCAGCACCCAAGCCCACGCATGTGCTGGCAGGCCTGGCTCTGTCACCTACACTCGCCTGGCTGTACTGCTGCTCTCTCTGGTCCCTCTTGTTTCATTCAGCCTTTCCACTGTGCCACCTCTCACGACAGCTGATTCTTCTGCATTTCAGGCTCCAAATGAGTCAACTCAGCTTTAATAATTTTAACAAATTATTACTCTTTTGTTTTTACACATATTGACTCCCCAGTGGCAACCTGCCCTGTTCTCCACACCACCTCTATACCTCTGTTACTCTGTCCTTTCCTCTGACTCGTGTCATATTGCCACACCAATCTCAGTGGTCATCACTGTTACCTCAGGTCCTTTAGTAACTTGCTTCCCAGAGACATGTTATACATAGTGTATGTTGAATTATATTTTCTCATTCATGTGCTATTGTCCTAAACCCCAGTTCCTTAGAATGTGGTTTTATTTGGCTGTCAAGTAGTAGCAGATGCAATTTGTTAAGAGGTGGTAATCTCCATGGACCCTAATTCAATCTGATCATGCCCTTATAAAAATGGGAAATTTGAACACAGAGGCACATACATAGGGAGAATGCCAGGTGATGAGACACAGGCACACACAGAAGGAAACCTTATGAAGACAGAGAAAGAACACCCCCCACAAGCCAAGGGATGCCTGAAACTACCAGATGCTGGGAGAGGGGTCAGAACCAGACCCTTCTGATGACTTCCGAGGGAGCGAGGCCCAGATAACACCTTGATTTATCTGCCAACATCATAAAACAATCAACTTCTTCTGTGCTAAGCCATTTAGTAAGCAATATTTTGTTATAGAAACCCTGGGAAAGGAATTTAGCATGGAAAGTCAATCCATCACTCACAGATCAAGCATATCAAATTTATATTTGTCAAATTTTCTAAAAATCTTAAATTTTAGTGTTGAATTCTCTGGCTTCAACTTGCTATGATTTCAGCATTATGCCTTGGCTACTCTCTTGAGACATTTTTTTTTTTGACCAGACTTGATTTCTGTGCCTTTATCCATTGATTTCCTCTCAGTGTTCAGTTCTTTCCCTCTGTGGTCAATCCGCTGCAGCCTTTAATTTTTACCTGTGCCTTTCCTAGTAATTTCAACTTCTTTCTCTTCTCTTTCTCTCTCTGATAAGCCTTGATTCTGAGTTAACTCTACTTTTCACTTTTGGTGCTCCTTTACTTACTCATGGATAGAGTGGGGAGAAAAGTTGTCTGAGCCCACATAATTTTTCTTTGCAGTTCTTTATACATAAAATATGTATACAGTGAGATCTACAAATACTATGCATACAATTTGGTAAGTTTTGATAAGTACATTAATTCATATAACCTACACTCCAATAAAAACATAATACATTTAAATACTCCCAGGTTTTCCCTTATGAGACTTCTTATTGAACCTACTCTTACTCTGAGGCAAGCAAGGTATTTTTATTTTCGCAGAGGAAGAGAAACGAAGGTATATAGCTCAATTATTTTTATGCTGAGTGGTGTTACTCTGTATAAATAAGCAATAGTTCGATTCACATTTGTGTCCTGTCCAGGTTTTGATTATGATGAATGTAATTTCCTCATTCTGCATAAACAAGCTTTTGCATGAACATGTTTTCCTTATTTCTGGATAAATAATTCAATGCGCAATTGCTAGATAGTGTAGTAACTATATATTATTATAAGCTATTTGGGGGAATCTTGAGAGCCCATTTGTAAGAACAGGATGCCATAAGTCAGGTTGCCCACATCTCAGGTATGCTGCATACCCCAGGACCATGGCTGAACTCTCCAGTTCATAAGGTAGATCAGACGTTGCTCCTGTTCTTTCCTGCTCTGAAATATTAATTAAATTAGTGGGTCGAAGATCTATGCTAACTGCATGGATATTTCACGGCAGTTTCATGATAGTTTGATGATGGCTTCTGTGCTTGTTTCTTTGTTTGCCTATTTATTTGCGTTTTATTAAGGCTTTCCAGCAGACTTAATTATTTCCAGTAGAACTGAAAAGTGAACATCAACATCAAAAGTGAATCCTTTGGAAGCCTATCAAGAGAGACGGAATGGCAAGAATACAGATGATCTTATGCTTATGATGGTTCGAGTTAATGATTTCTGGACTTTATGATGGATTTACCAGGGCACTCAATGCATTTTTGACTTACAATATTTGTGAGTGATAATGGCCTTATCAGGAGCTAACCTCAACAGTAAGTCAGAGAGCAACTGTACAAATTTCCATGTGGACAGTTTCACTGGATATATTGGAGATATATAAATATACCTATTATAATAGTTTACATTCCACTGGGTCCATGTGAGGGAATTTCTATTTCATTAACATTTTATTCCACTGGAATTTTATTCCATTGGATAAATTGATGGAATTTTTATTAATTTTTATTCATGTAAGGGCTTGTATGTGGGAAAAAAATTAGCTGTAAGGAAGTTCCATATTCCATTTGCTCTGCAATTCTTTTCCTTTAGAAATAAAAAAGTATGTTGATTTGAATAGTTAACTCAAGACAATTAATTAAATTACATTCTTAGGTGATTTATTTATTTATTTATACTTATTTATTTATTTATTTATTTTTGAGAAAGTCTCTCTTTTTCACCTTCAGTAGAGTGCTGGGTCATCACAGTTCACAGCAACCTTAAACTCTTGGGCTTGAGCAGTTCTCTTGCCTCTCGGCCTCCCTAATAGCTAGGACTGCAGGCATCCACCACAATGCCTGGTTATTTTTAGAGATGAGGTCTTGCTCTGGCTCAGGCTGGTCTTGAACTTGTGAGCTCAGGCGATCCACCCGTCTCCTCCTCCCAGAGTGCTAGGATTACAGGCGTGAGCCATCACACTCGGCATAGGTGATGGATTTATCAGAGAATGTCAACACAATTCTGTGTGATGGCAAACACACTTGATCTTTTCCCTGGAACTGGCTTAGAAATTAAACCCTTGGAGCAATTAAACATTTACCTAATGTTCTGGATATGTATCTATTATATTATTATACTAAACAGAATAATGAATAATACAATTATCAATTGTAGCACTCATTTTTCCTAACCATAGTGGATCATTAATCAGAAATAAATGTGATTATTGAGTCAAAGTTATCTTCCCTTAATTCTGAAGCCTCTTACTTTTCTTCTTCCCAAAGTCTCCAGTGCCTTCAAGTGAGTTAATTTGGTAAGATTCATTCTTTTCTTCTTCTTTTTTTTCAATAGAATGTCATATGTGGTTAAGTTGCCAGCCTTTATAATGTGCTAATCATAAAAAGCAACAACTATGGTTAAAATTTGAGCAAGTATGCCTGAGGTACTGAATTTCCCTCTTTCTTTTCTGTCTAATCATGCAGTTAATATAAGTCCTACAAAGCTCTATACTTTAAGGAATTCCCAATGTCTTTCTTCTGATTGCATTCATAAAAATAGCAGACTGAACTGAAAATTTCTTCCAGTGTGAAAAAAGATCCTTTCTTTGATATTTCTTTAACAGTTGTCATTCTATCAGATTTTGATAAAAACCACTTATTCTGCATTAGTGGTAAGCCCCCACATAATCAGCAGATGTATAATACCATGGTGTCCTTGAGATTCTAATTGACTGTCAGTTCCTCAGTTCCATTATCCTGAATGCCACATTTAGTGACAGTGCTTAGAAAACATTCAATTTTACTAATGCTCTATAGAGACCATCTGAGGTGCTGGAAATTGTTTTATGTCTTTTTTATCATCAATTTGTCATCTCTGTGGAGCATGGAGTTTGTGTCCCCCAAATCATGCAGTTATAAATGACATGCCAAAGACTTTAGGGACTACAGTTTGTTCTATAGTTGATAACAGTTTGTTGCAAACTATGAATAATTACAAGTGCTTCTGTAATTGCAGATGACAGTATTTTGACAAAATCAATATATCAAATTATATATTTTTTATTTAAAAAAAATTGAATATAGGGCAGTGCCTGTGGCTCAAAGGAGTAGCACCAGCCCTATATACTGGAGGTGGCAGGTTCAAACCCAGTCCCAGCCAAAAACTGCAAATAAATAAATAAATAAATAAAATTCATTTACAAAAATTGAATATAAGACTTTTTTGAGAGACATTGCTCATGTGTGTTTCTTCCTCTTCTTTTTTTTTTGAAAGGAGGACAAAGTCTTGCTATGTTGCCCTTTGTAGAGTGCTTTGGTGTCACAGCTCACAGCAACCTCTAACTCTTGGGCTTAAGTGATTCTCTTGCCTCAACCTCCCAAAAGGGGTTAGTGCCCACCATAACGCCTGTCTATTTTTTTTTGTAGTTGTCATTGTTGTTCAGCAGGCCCAGGTCAGGTTCGAACCCACCAGCCTGGGTGTAGGTGGCCGGCGCTATAACCACTGAGATACGGGTGCCAAGCTGAGACATTTCTTCTTAAAAGATATTGAATAATTCTTCTTAGAATTGACAGAATTTTATCTATAATTTAAAATTAGAATTCAATTTCTTAAATATCTATTTTCTAGCTTTTAAACTATTTATTTATTTACTTTATAAAGTCTTATTGTGTTGCCCAGGATGTCCTTGGACTCCTGGGCTCAAGTGATCCTCCTGCCTTAGCTCCCAAACAACTGAGACCACAGGCAGACACCACTGCATTCAGTGTAACATTTAAACTGTTTTTAGAAAAATGTAGTTGTTGAATTTAGTGAATACTACAAAGACTTCCATGCCTTTATTTTTATTAAATTTCAGCATTTATTTATTAAATCAAATATTTAGTACATATATTTATTTATATTCAAATGAAATGTATTAATTTATTTGTTTAGGTATATTAACCTCATTATGGATCATATAATCAATATTTATTATCTTACTATTATAAAATCATATTGTTTAAGCATCTCTTAATTTCTTATGTTTTACAATAGACATTCTCATTTAATCCCACCTCAGTGATGTTTGCTTGCTTCCTAACCAAATGTTAGGTAAACATAATCTTTTACTTCTTTACTATTTGGTTTTTTTTTTTTTTTTTGCTATTTTATTTATAAAGATACAAAAACATTTAGCTCAATAACATCTTAAAAAACAGGTGTACAGTATCACAAAATTTACAGCTAAAATGACTTCTTGAAGATGACAGGACAGAAGCAGTCTAGACATTCTACTTTCAAGGATAGGATGGAAAGTTGCAAGTAGATGCTGACCTATGCATTAGCCTTCTTAGAATGAGCATTGTAAAGCATCAGAGAAGTGATGGGGGACACTGAGTAAAGGAAAAGAAGAGAGGCAGATCCAATTACCAAGATCAGAGGTATGTGGAGAAGGTGTCAAGAAATGGGGAGGGGACATTGGAGAGAACTCAGGAGCTCCCCTCACCCATTGTAGACACTGCATTTGAATGGCAAGGTGTCCCTTACAAACACCACACCAGGCCTCTGTACTGATTAGGGAATTGTCTGTAGACGGGGCAGTAGCAAAGGACTGGAGAGCAGGTTCAGGAGGACCTGTTGGCTTCTGTTCCCAGCTAATTTCATTTTGAGATCTGCGGACTAGAGTACTCAGTTCTCACAGGGATTGTTTTCCTGCAACTTCATTCTCATCAGGCCTGCTAAGATGGGAAAGGAGCAGGGATAGCAGATATTCTCACACAACCTGGGACTGAGAGTCAGAGTCCAGTGACATTGCCCCAGCAGGGAATTTAAATGGAGCAGACAGTGCAACACTTGAGGAGTCTCAGTGGGACCTATGTGAGAAGAGCACCCTAGACATGGCAGTCTGGCCCTTATGGCACTTTATGGCATTGCACCTGTCATCTTACAACTACCATGGACCTGCTTGCCCTGAGTGCCCCTCCACTGAATGTCACCATTATACTATGACCAGAGTAGAGTGAATGTCCACAGCTCCGATACTCTTGGCCACTTTCTGTGTGGCCTTGCCTAGCAGCCACTACCATGGGGAAACCCAAGAAGAACAATCTCCCATAACACCCAGCTCAGTGGGAAGGACTAACTCAGTCACTTGCCCAGGTTTCCCATAGTGGCCTGAGGCTCAATAAACTATTCTGCCTGAAGATTCCCCAGCACTGGCTCAGAATGTGACAACCACAAGAGAATAAGAAAATAAAGAATATCTACAATAAAGACTCTGAGTGCATCTTCCCCTTTCCTGCTGGATCAGTCTTTGAAAATAGGGCACAAATGCACCATGTAGGGATTGTCCTCCTTTGCACTAAGTAGGAGATTTCTTGCAATGGAGAGAAGTTGCATCACAAATTTATCTGACCTAAGCTTATAAAACAACTTTTAGATAAGAAGAAACCAACAAAAGAATTTTGGCAACATAAAAAAAAAAATGTTAGGTTGAAATTCCCAAAAGATAATGGATTTACAGAAATGGACCCTAATTAAAAGGAAATTATCTAAATGTCAGAAATGGGATTCATAATATTGATATCAATTTGCATGAACAAGATTGAAGAGAAAATTGGAAACAAACAAAAAAAGAATACAGAAAAAGTTTGGGGAGACAAATTTACAAAATGAAAAACTCACTAAGGAGAAAGACAACATAAGAAAAGATAAAAGAGCTGAAAATAATGAAAGAGTAATTTTGAGTATTTTAAAATACAGCAGAATGTTTCAACTATAGGCTAAACCAAGCAAAGCAAAGAAATACAGAGATGAAGACTAGGTGTTTGAAATAATTCAGTTAGTCAAAGATACTGAGAAAAGAATAAAGAAGAATGAGCAATCACTCAGAGAAATATGGGACGACATAAAGAGAGACAATATGTGAATTACAAGTATCCCCAAGGGCAGGGAAGGAAAAGCAAAAAGCATGGAAAGTCTATTCAAGAGAATATTTAAGGAAAACTCCCCTAGTATTGCCAGCAACCATCCAGACATAAGATGGTCATCAAACACTGAGAAGATTCATAGAAACTGGACATATCCAGGACACATGCTCACCATCTTGAATGGAGGCAAAATAAAGAACATTCTCTATGCTGTAAGAAGAATGCAACAACTAACTTACAAAGGAAAACCCTCAGTCTAACAGCAGATTTCTCAGCAGAGACCTCACAAGCCAAAAGACAGTTGGGTCTCACTTATAGTCTTCTGAAATAGAACAACTGCAACCATTAATTTTGTATCCTACAAAACTAGGTTTCATATGTGATGGAGAAATAAATACTTTTTCACATAAGCACTAAGGAAATTTGTCATTAGTAGACCTGCCCTGTAGGAAATGCTGAAAAGTGCACTATACATGGACAGAACACCTGTCATTGTAAAAGCCACTAAAAGTTGAAGTGCACAGCTTTTATAAAACAGGAGTACAAAACAGAAAACAGAACAGCTAAGTGTCATTCAACATGAAGAACAGAACTGTATCCTACATTTCAATACTAACTTTGAATGAGAACTGGCTTAACACATTATTTAAAAGAAATAGACTGACTTATGAAGAAATAGAAGTCATAAACAGACCAATAATGAGCAGTGAGATTGAGAGAATAGTTCAAAAAAATGTCCCAATGTAAATAAAAGCCCCAGACCAGATGGATTTACAGCTGAACTCCACCATAATTTTTCTATAAAGAAAAATTTCACCTGTCTTACAGAAAGTATTCCATATCGTTGTGAAGGAGGTAATCTCCTTAACTCATTCCATGAAGACAGAATCACCTTGACAAAGCCAGGAAAGAACACAACAGATACAAAAGAAACTACAAACCAATATACCTTATAAACATGGGAGCAAAATTCCTCAACAAAATACTTGCAAACAGAATGAAACAGCACACTAAAAAGAAAATTCATCATGATCAGGAGGGTTTCACCCCAGGGATGAAAGGATGGTTCAATGTGTGATTCACCACATAAACATGAGCAAAAACAAAGACCACATGGTCATCAATAGATGCAGGACAAGCATTAGTTAACTTTCAGCACCTAAAATGAGAGAATATCTGACAAAAGACTAGTTTCTAGAATCTCCAGAGAACTCAAACAAATCAGTGTGAGAAAATGAAACAAACTCATCCAAATGTGGGTAAAAGACATAAACATAAGTTATTTTCATTTAAAATATAGACAAATGATCAACAAACAAATGAACAAATGTTCCATATCATGGAAATGCAAATTAAACCCACAATGAAATATTATCCTACTTCTGTGAGAATGCCCACTAATAAAAAGTCAAAAAACAATGTATGTGGCCAAGAGAATATGTATACACAGTTGGTGGGAGGGCAAAATAATCCCTATGGAAAACAGTATGGGATTCTTCAAAGAATTAAAAGTAGACTTACCATCTGACCCGGAAATCTCACTAGTGGGTATCTACCCAAAAGAAAAGAAATAATTTCATCAAAAAAACACCTGCACTTGAATGTTTATTACAGCACAATTCACAATTGCAAAGATATGGAATTATCCTAAGTATCCATCAATTCTTGAGCAGATAAAGAAAATATAAAGAGAAACATATGGTGGGATATTTCTCAAACACAGTAAAGAATTAAATAATGTTTTTCACAGCAACTTGGATGGAACTGGAGGCCATTATCTTAAGTGAAGTGTTTCAGGAATAGAAAAGCCAAACACTGCATGTTCTCACTAATAAGTGGGAGCTAAATGTTGAGTACTCACAGGCACAAAGAGATGTAAAAGAAATTGGAAATTAAGAAGCCAGGGGATTGGAAGTTGTATAAGAGATATAAATTTACCTATTGGGTACAATGGATGCTGTCCTGGGTACAGGCACATTGAAAGCCCTGTATCCATGTAACAAAACATTTCTACCCCTTTAATATTTTTAAATAAAAGTAATTTATTCTCTACAAAATATTCATTGTAAGTTATTTATATACTTAGTACCAAATTGTGTTTCTTTGGTAGCAATTTGTGTGTGTCTATGTATATAACTATGCACAGACTGTGCATGTATCCCTTAGACAACAAGTGTCAGGTGAGTAGTTTTGTCTTCTTGTTAAGTTTAGCAAAATAATCTGCTCAGAGTAAACATACTAAATATTGGGAAATAAATAATGAATGCACATCTTACAGTGAATTATAAATATTCAAAAATGAAGATATCATTGTATAATTATTGTTACCAATATACAAATGTGACTATAAAATATTTCATATAATTTAATATATATCATTATTTTTATGAAATAGGAAAAAAGATGCAATTTTTTAAGTTCAATGTTTTCAAAGAGCAGAAACTATAAAAATTCAAAATATGTAGCTAAACAGGAGACCTTAAGGAGGATATTGAAATTTCCCTGAATAAGAAATTGTCTTGTTAGTACATAGGTGAATTAGTCAAGGTTCTTCGGAGAAACAGAAATATAAGGGTGTATATACATACACACACACACACACACACACACATATGAAGCCTATCTGGAAAGTATCCAGCCATGTAATATGAAAAGTAGAGACATTTATGGCTGGATACTTTCTGGAAAGTCCTCATACGTGCACATTGGTTCATGTTATTATGGAGGCCATGACGTCCCATGATCTGTCATTATCAAGGTTGAGATGTAGGATGGTATTTTTCTGTCTGAGTTGAAAGGCTTGAAAACAAGTGAAGCCAATCATTGTAAATCCCAGTCCAAGAGACAAGATTTCCCAGATCAAGCAGTGAGGCAAGATAAAAAGGAAAATACTTCTTTCCTCCATCTTTTGTTCTATTCAGGCTTTCAGAAGACTGGAATATGTCCAACCTGATTAGAAGTGCAGTGTTTCATCTTGAGTCCACTGAATCAAACGAAAATCTCATCTGGAAACACGTTCATAGACACATTCAAAACCAATATTTAATCTGGCCAACCTGTAGCCCACTCAAATTGACACATAAAATTAACCGTTACCATAGAAGACTCTCAAACCCTAAGAGATTTTAAACACCTTGCGAACTTATTGAAAAGCGTGCTTTTCTTTTCATTGCTGTGCCAACATCTCAACTATTCCAAATAAATAAGTCTGGGATAAAGTCCAGGGACGTACATTTTAAACCTTAGATGATGCTTATAAACATGATCTGCAGTCCCACTTGAAGAGGGAGTAATTTAGATCAACACAGTTAATAGCCTTTATTTGCTTGTTTGTTTATAATTTATTTTCCATTTCTTTGGATGGGAAAGTAAGATATGCTAAGCATTAAATCACAACTGCACAAAATTAACTGTAATACATGCACTACTACTGTAATAATATTGTAGCCACATCCCGTTGCTAGTGCAGTAAGCTCAAGCCTTGCAAATATCTGCTTAAAACGCCATGCGACACTAATCATCTCTGCATGAGCAGTTCATCTCTCCAGCAAATTGCTTCAAGGTAGTAAAGTGTGCCCTTTCCTGGTTCCTGCATATTTTTCATTGTGTTTAATGCAATACAGTAAGCCTTGAATAATACCAGGGGACCCACATGAAATGCCACTAGTGATACTAGAAGTGTTCCTTAGAAGCAAGGGAAAGTCATGATCTTACAAGACAAAGCTTGGTATGTCCCATAGATTGAGGTCTGTAGCTGTGGTTTTGCCACCATTTCAGAGGATTCCTCTTATAAACAGATGAAGTAAACGCTCACAGTATTGATAAATATCATACTGTACTATAAATGTATTTTCTCTTCCTTATGATTTTCTTAATACCATTTTCTTTAGCTAACTTTATTGTCAGAATACAGTACATAATACATACCAAATGTGTGTTAATTGACTACTCGTGTTATTAGTAAGGCTCACGGTCAAGAGTAGGCCTTGAGGTCAAGAGTAGTAGGCATGATTTGGGGGAGTCAAAGAGTTATTCTTGCACTTTGAACTGCACACAGATTAGTGTTTCTAATACTTGTATTGTTCAAGGATTAAATGTGTCTGATTTTTCCTAGTTCTGATTTGGACTCTAATCTCTGCCTTCCTTCCCAGACTCCTGCTAACTTAAACTTTCAGTAAATGTTCCCACACCTGTATTAACTTGTCTGAGGGATTTAAGATAAAAGATATACACATGAGCAGAACAGAAGGGAAAGAAGACAGCTCTGACAGGTGATAACAGGGACTGGGTCAGGAGTGAGAAATCATAGACAAACGTAACCGACTGTTCAAGCATCATGAGAAGCGTTGGTAATAATAGCGGAAGATTTTCAGCTGGACCCGGGGGAGACACAGAGGCTATTTTATTTAGATTAAGAGGACATGGTGACTATAAACGGAGGATTGAGAACCCTAAGGGTTATATATATTCGAATAGTAAAAACATTTTTTAACGTTTTCAGCGTATGTGGAATGCTAATAATCTAAACAGGTGTTTATGTTTCTTAATTATTTTAATTAAAACATTCTTAGAATAGTGATTCTGATTAAAACTGGCAGATAAAACTGAAAAAAGGAAAGAGTCGTAAAGAATGACAATTTGCTGATCCAGAGTAGAGCAGCTGCTGCAAATGAAAATTTTACAACAAAATTCAGAACTATGGAGGTGGTAATCAGATGAGATAAAAAGACCCACGTAGAAATCCATGAATAAAATATATAAAAGAACAAAACTCCAACCAGTCTGCTTTTGTCCCCTTGTGTTCTAGGTACAACCTACCTGACTCGAAAGGAAAGTTGCTTAACTAACTTCAAGGATAATGTGAAGGTTGACTTAGACATTGACTCTGACATTGAAATTGGAAAAATGGTTTGTTTTGTAACTCTGTCAGACATCATTTGGGGGACGTGGATGTGAGATGTGTAAGCCTGATAAAACCTCTGTATCACAAATTCAGAAAGCTGCAGCGTGATTATGCCCAACAGATTTATCCAGAGTGTAAGTAGTTTGAGAAAGAAAGAAGATAATGTTTGAAACTTCGATACCTAGTCAGAGAAATCACAAACTCAGTTTTGAACTGTTAACTGGTGGGGATAGGAGAACACGCACTGAGAAGTAGCGATGAGAGAAGTTCTAAATTGTTTATTTGGTGAGGAAACTGACTCTCTTGATCTAATGTCTGGCAGTTTCTATTCATTCCTCCTCTTTCTTTGCCTGATGCAGGTCAGGCAGCAAACGATTGCATCCCGTGCATTTGGTAAGCGCATCTTCCCTTCATTATCACATCTCTTGTGTTCAAACGGTATTTGATGTATGTGTCAGCTTTTGAACCCTAAGGATGAATCTAAAGAAAAATTCAAACAACACTTTGAATTCACATCAAATCTACACGTATATTTCAAAAGACAAACTGATCAGAGCTTGCTAAATACCACAGAAAACTCATTTTGAATGAGGGGAAATAATTAGCCCTGGAAAAAATTTGTCACTTATAATTGAAAACATAAACAATTGTAAGAGGTTCATTCATTATGTTCTACCCTAATTACTAACAGCTACTTCTGATCAAATACCTGCAGAGCTAAAGACTGTCATCATTTTGCCTCACTCAGTTGGTTAGTTTGTATTTTCCACCAAAACTATTTTTTTAATATGTTTTAATTTTTATAATAAATATATTTATGTCAAATGAATCTTCATTTTGTCATCATTGCTTCCCCAATTGGCTGAGAATGTTTCTTTCTAATTAGAAACCAGGAATAACAAAAATGGAGAAATTGGAAAGAAATACAAGGCACATTTCTCCATAATTTAACATAATTTTCTTTTACAAATGGAAATCAAGGAAAGAATCAAATTACCATATAACTTTATTATTTTCAGAATTACTAATTTAAAATAAGTATTTTTAAATGGCTTAAAATAACAAAATAAAAATATTTTCTTCATGATCATTACAAAGTTTTTCCTACTTTGGTCACAAATAGCAAAGCCCTAGTCAATTAAATAGGTGATAAATCTTTTTTTTTTAATTTAATTTAATTTATTTTTTTTATTGAATGGTAACTATGTACATTAATGCACTTCTGGGGCACAATGTGGGGTTTTCACATGCAATCCGAAATACTTCCAATAGGTGATAAATCTTAAGAGAAAAAGTCACTAAAAATTAAAATGTTGGAATATGCAAAGAATATTGCAATAATATTTTAGTATTAAAAATTAATACCAATCACCTTCAAATGCACACCTCTAGTTACCCTATAAAAATCTTAGGAAAGTCTTATTAAATTCTACTTTTAATCTTTTGTTTATTGTTCAATGATATTAAGAAAACATTCTTGATTAAGATTTTCTGAAGTAGAACATTCTGTGTGTAAAATTTGTGAGTAGAATTGGTGGTGAGAAATAGATCACAGAATTAATATGCCCATGGGTTAACTTTTACTTAGGACAAGTTAATAGAAATTACCTTTAAAGATGCAATAATAGTACATCCTCAATGGTACTCAACCAGCATTGCTCCAGTTGGCTGGTTGTATGATGAGTTGGCCTTGTTCTATAAGATGGTATGATGAGTCAATGAATAAAGGACGTCAAAACACATAAGCTGTTAGTCAAGTAATGCAAGGTCCATAGGTTTTAATCAAAGTTTTCTTTTCTTTTCTTTTCTTTTTCAATGTTAAATCAGATATTTTTAAGGATTGGTTTAGCTACAGCAGTCTGAGACATTCTTTCCTTTCTACTTTATGGTTTTTCTGTTTGATACAATAAAGTCTATAAATACTTCAAAGAATCCGTAGCTTTCACACCATAAAGTTAATGTTTATGTGACCATATATTCGTGCTTAAAATAGCATTTTTTACATAATTAAAATGCTCACAGTAATACTTATTTCACAGCTGCAATTAGCCATTAGGATTTTCTTGAATTTGTACTTTTGTGATTCAATTAAAATGAATTAATTCCTGAACGCATGTGTGTGTGTGGACAGGCCTGAGTGTGGAGAGAGGAGTATTTTGTGCTTTATCCAGGCATTTTTATGCTAGCACTGATAGGGCATTTAGCAAGTTGAGAAAATTTATCCTAATAATTATAGATTCTCACACATCTATATAGTTATTTTGTGTACACAAATGCATTTTTCCAAGTATTACAGTAAATATTTATTTTTAAGTATTACAGTGACTATCATATTTTTGAATTAATAGTATTTGAATGAATTTTTTTTAATAACACTTATTCAACTTATGTTGCTAAGCATGATTTGGCACTAGGCATGGTCAACAGGCATTTAATAAAATTAATGAAAAGCTAGTAAATCCCTGCACTTCTGAGGCATATAGTCTGGTTCAGCAAGACAGACATTAGCACAATCAATAATAAAATGCAGAGTATATTAGCAACCCTGGATGCCAATGAGAAAAATTAAAGCTGAAGGGTAGGACATTAAGTGTTGGGGACTATTTGCACTTTAAGAGACTAGGAAGCGAATGCTCACTGAGTTGACAGTTATCAAAGCTGTAACGGGGTCATGGACAGTAGCCAAATTGGTGGATATTTGAAGAACACCACTTATTCTTGGCAAGAGATTTTATATTGTATTTGTAGTGAGGGAAGAACAGAGAGAAGGCAGGAAAAGTCAGAATAAAATGAGCAAAGCAAAGAGAGGAAAAGTTGTTTGAGAGGTAACACTATATCTCAGAGGAGTCTGATTGTGATAACTTTTTAGGAAACAGTAAAGGGTTTAGATTTTAAGTCCAAGTGACAGGAAAGTTAGTAGAGAGATTTATGGCAAGGAGCAATATAGTTGTGGCCTCTGATGAATCTGGACTTTGATATTCTGGAATTGAGAAAACATAGATGTGAGTATGGTTTCCTATTCATATAATAAGCTCCTGTCTGTAAGTACAGTGAGCCAACCTTGGTTAAAATGCTGTAGAACATAGAAAAACAGTGTGCACCGTAACTCATGGTATGTCCACACTGGCCAGAGTACTATTGTGAAAATTCTCAGCATTACTGAGAAAATATTTCCATGAATGAAAAGAAGAAGAAAAAATCTTCAAAACCTTAACATAAAAATTGTCTCACCTCTTTGTTCCAACCAAAAGAAAATTTATCTTCAGATGTGTGTTCATAAGCAGATATTTCTTCTTAGACTGCAAACTCCATCAGTTATCTTTTCATCCCCAAGACACCACATTAATATGGATCCATTTATTGACTAGGTTCAGTTGTAGGTCATCTACACTTTTATTTATGAATCACTGTACATTCTTATTAAAAGCAGCTGTGAGTTGAGCTTTGGCATATTATCTGAACAATCCCTAGCAATGAGAAAGCACTTGATAATTCTAAATTGACACTAAAATTGTTCTCAGTTCTTTGCAATGACAGATATTTTTCTTCTTCCACACTTTATGGCTCTTCTATTATTTTGTAGAAAATAAGAATGAAGGCTATTTAAGTATGAGTGAGCTAAAAATATTAATAATATTTTCACATTGCTATCTTTCTCCATGCTTCCCATGATGTAAGAATAAGACATTCTAAGCCATTGGATAGCCTCTTTAAATGCTCTAATGTTGTATACAGTTGCATTTTCACCTTTTTTTCATATGTATATTTTTTCTCCCTATGCTTATTAATACAGAGAGGTTATGTTTTGACTAAATCCAAACTTCACAGAACAAATCCATTTATTAAAAGGATTTTCCCTGTAAAATTTGGATTCAGTCAAAAGTCCAAGGATCCAGAAGGCCACAAGTTCCCCACCCCTCTAAGATTTCTCAAGGTATAACATAATCATATTTTATAGTAAGAATATTGTGAATTAATATTTTCTCATATAATGCTTACATGAGAAACAGATGATCTGTTGTTTGGAAGATGATGCAGATTTCGGAACAGTCAAAAATTCTTGCTAATGTAAAGAGAAATACTAGGTGTAAAGCAATTCTGTGAAGACTAGAGTGTTTGATTATTTTATTATCATATTTATTTATATGACATTAAACTGAGTTCAAACATTGGAGAACATTTAGAAATATCTAAAACAATAAAAATCCCTGAAGCAGTGAGATTGACCAGCTAATACAGATTTTTTGGAAAAAAAAAAGTTTTGTAAATATATTTTCACAAATCTCCAAACACTTAGACATTTTCACATTAACACATTTATATGTTTGGATATTTATATGCATATACAATTATTCTAATTTATAAACAAGCCATAGTTTTCATACATATGCTAACATATAATCCATGACTCATTATTCTCTCAAAATTCATACTTGTTTTCTATATCAAGTTAGTGCTAACAAATGAATGAATAGTAATCCAGCTTTGTCACTGAAAAATTGTGCAATCTCAAGTAATTTATTTATTCTGTTAGTCTCCTCAATAAATAAAATGGAGGTAATGATAGTGTGTATCACACTGACTTTTTATGAGTGTTAATTATTAATATTATTATGAGAAAGTATTTGGAATTATATTTGGCACATAGTAAGCTTCTGTAATGGTTAACTGTTATATTTACCTCTGTTGAGCCAAAATAATTAACAAAAAGAAAAGAGCTATGTGAACCAGTCTGTTGTATTTCAAATTGTATATAAAGCCAGCACATTGTACCCCATAATGTGCATTAATGTACACAGCTATGATTTAATAAAAAAAAGAAAAAAAGAGAGTTAAGACAGCTAATCTTTTGTATAGGTGGAGGTCACTACATTAGGGAATTGAGGCTGTAAATTCCAAAGAAACTGCCGAGAGCAGCCAGGTCCTATGGAAGAGGGAGACAAAATAAGCATATTTTCATAGATGTAAAAAAACGTTTTTTGTATACAAAGAAGAATGTATCTGATAACAATGCAAATTCTTACCAAGTAGAATAAACTTGATAAGCTATGTGGCACAGGAAAAAAATATATTTTTTTTAAATATTTCTGGGTTTTATATTTTGTTCCATTGATACACTTGTCTTTCTTTTTTCTTTCTTCTTCTTTTTTTTTTTTTTTACCAATACAACACTATTTTGATTACTATAGATTTATCACAGATTTTCAAGTTAAGTAGTGTTAGTCCTCTGACTTTATTCTTCTGTTTCAATATTGTTTTAGATATTCTGGGTCTTTTGACTTTCCATATAAACTTAGGCACCAATTTCTCAACATCCATAAAATAATTGGAATAAACAGGAAAGAACTGTACAATTTACTAGCAAACATTGTTAGTACTAAGACCTGTCAGTATCTCCCACTAACGGGATATGTGTCATCTCACCGAACCATTTTTCCTTGGCATCTTGTCAATCACATTTCTGCAACTCATTGACAACAACCAAGGATTTTTTTAAAGCATTTTTAAACTTTACCTTTCCTGTAAAAGAGTTGGTTTTCTATGAGCATTTTGGAAAATATTATTTAATTGATCAATCTTTCAGTTTATGCATTAATAAATAAACTATTGATTTATTGATTAATCTAAGTCAATACAATTTTTATAATGCATTATGTGGCGCCATACTGTAGAAATAAAAAAAAAAACAAAGTAATTGTGTAACACATTGTCCCTCACATATGCTATTATTTTCCTCATACATTTTTCCAAATCTAATTCTTTAGTTTCACCAATATGTGTATTAAGACAAGTACTAAAACTCCCTATATTATACATTTCTAGCAATAATGGCTTACTATTACTCATTAACAAAGAATCATTCTATTCTATCCAACAATTTATTTCTATAAATTTTGTCATTCAAAATTAAAATTGTCATTATTTGTCTCAATTTTTTTTTTTAAGACAAGCATGAAACAAAGTTTATCGAAGAACAGAAAGATAGGTTTACAGAGTGAGAAAGTTTACAAAGCAGGATACATTTATTATATACAACTAACAGACCTCCAATTGCCAGGGCAAGTAGGCAAAGAAGTTTTAGTTAAAATATTAAAATCTTTTTACTTCCAGCAGTTAAGAACTTCCGGGGTTTAAATTTCATTATTTTTATTATTATTATTTTTGTAGAGATAGTCTCCCTTTGTTGCCTTCAGTAGAGTGCTGTGCTGTCACAGCTCATAGCAACCTCCAGCTCCAGGACTTAGGTGATTATCTTGCCTCAGCCTCCTGAGAAGCTGGGACTACAGGCGCCCACCAGAATGCCTGGCTATTTTTTTGTTGCAGTGTGGCTGGGGCCAGGTTTGAACCCGCCACCCTTGGTATATGGGGCTGGCCCCCGACCCACTGAGCCACAGGCACCACCCAAGGGTTCAAATTTTAATAGGTAATGTTACATTATTTCTTCACTTTAAGTAATTATTTCCTTTTTGAGCATGTTTAATTTCATTATTTATTTCAATAGATATTTTAAGGAACTATCTTTAGCATTTGAAATATACTTTTGTTTACTTCTCACACTTCTACTTGTTATGTGATTCTCCATTTCATGGTAGAAGGCTTACATTGTTCTTTTCTTTATCTTTTTCTAAATGTATATATATACACATATAAATACATTTTCATCATACAGTTTTGTATGAAGAATACAGTTTTGAGTACATTAAAGTTTATAATATAGTTCTAATTAAATTTTCCCTAAATATTTATTTATTATGATTTTTAAAATTTTGGTTTTCTTATTATTGATTTTTATTTGGACTACGTGTATTAATATTTCTTAAATTTTATTTAGATTTGTGGCATTATATAATTATGCTTATGGTTTTTTTATGTTAGTAAGTATGGTAAGAAAAAAAGATGTATTATTTCTCTGCAAAATCTCAGTAGAATATAAGGTTCTGAAACATAAATGAATAGTAAAAGATATTTTAGTCACTGTATTTCTCAAGCCTCTATGATTTTCTCCATGAAAATGACATCTTACTTTAACAGCTTAATTCTTTGAACTTTTCTGATAGATGATAATGCAATGAAAGTCTTTTAGCAATTTTGCTGAAAATATCTGTATTTAGATTATTTATAAAGAACTAAGATTGCTATTTGAAATAAGATCTCACTCTGCTGCAACCTCAAACTCATGGGATCAAATGGTCCTCCTGACTCAGGCTCCCAGATGGCTGGAACTACAGACACATGCCACCATGTTCAGCTAATTAGTCTATTTGTCATAGGGATGAGGTCTGGCTGTGTTGCTCCAGTTGGTCTTGAACTCCTGACCTCAAGTGATCCTTCCGCCTCAGACTCCCAAAATGCTAGGATTACAATAGTGATTTTTCAAGCAGTGTACTGTAAGAGGATGTTACATGTGCTGCAGACATTTTTTTTTTTTTTTTGATCAGCATAGTTTAAGTGTGCTGTGGAAATTTAACTATAGGTTCAAATGTGCCATGAGATAAGAAAGGTTGAAAAATACTGGATTACAGGCATGTGCCACCATGTATAATGAAGAACTAAAATTTATGAATTAAAGCAAGAACACTTGAGTTTCCATGCAGATTGTTTAATCCCTTAAGTCTACTGATCAACGATATAGTTATTTTATTTTTGGTAAAATATTTGAATTTCTTTAGGATTATTTTTGGGAGATTTATTTTAGGCCTTGTTTGAGCTATGCTCTTTCTTTATTTGACTTTAACAAGAGATATGGGTGTTTAAAATAAACAACCACCTCTGTCTTTGTAAACTGACTTCAAACAGGGGAAGACCCTCATCAGCCAGCCCAGTTACAGATTCTGAGGGCCTCCCAAGCCTTTTCTGTGGACGTATTCTCTGTGGATTTGTTTATGTATATTCCCAGACAGAGTTTGCCTTTTTCTTTCTTCAGGTGCTCAGATTTCCTGCTCCCTCAGGTGTCTGTCTGTCCTACTGTGGGCCCTCTGACTCTGCTGTCTGCCTCCCAATTAGTTTTTCTTTTATCAGCCCCCAAGCACATAGAGTATGCTAAGTCCTGTCAGTCTCCAAGACAGGTGTGACAGAAACCATGCTTCCTGGAACCCTCTGAAAAGCTGCAATTTGGGACAATCCCTTTTTCCCTATTCCCTACTCTTCCCTCCACATCTGCTCTTGGGGGAGCTGCCCAGCTGTACCAACCCTTGTCTGCTGACAGGTCTTCTGAGCTTCAAGCCCCCGAGCTCTTTTTTGTTCTTAAAAAAGTCCCCTTGGGGATCCCTCAAGAAGCTGGAATATCGGGTTCATGCTTTGAATCAAATATCCTCTTTGTCCATGAGGAAGAAGTTGGGAGTTGAGTTTTCTCCCTTGGCTGGATTCTGAAGCCAAAGGGAGGGGCTTTGGTGAGTAAGTGCATGAAATTCCTTACAAACATTGATGCAGCTAGTTTTGTAATTGCTTGGGATGCAAAATCATCTTGCCTCGTTTCTAAAGTTGTCACAAAAGGTGCATATATTGTTAAATCCATGTCTCCATACAGGGTGGAGCATCTGGAGCTTCCTATTCCACCATTTTACTGACAACCAATGGCTATTCTTAAATAGGGTTTTCATGCTATATTTTCTCCTAGTTAATGTGGTTGGAGAGAAACATCGCCTATTTCTGTAAGTATGTGAAATGAGAGAGATGATAATGAACAGGTTACTAGAAGGAGGAGGGAGAAGTAGAGAAAGAAAGAGAAAGAGAAGAAGGAGAGAGAGAGAGAGACTGACTGAGAGATTTGGGAGATTTCCCCCGGTAAAGGGAGGAGAATAACTTCTAATACCCAGCCCAAAAGGTTAAGAAATCAGAGAATCAGGCAGATTTTACTTCTAGGGAATAATTGAAAAACACTTTAAGTAACTGAAACTGGCAAAAAATAACACATTTTATGAGCACAAACACATCCTGTTTTTTAGGAATGTTTTATCATGAATTAAAAACAGAAAGAATAAGAGCAAATCCTTAAGTATTGGATGAGAACCTAGATTTATAGCATTTTCCCTGATCAGAAATATTTCAATAAATAGGGATAGAAAGCCTACCAATTAACATTTTTATTGTATTTGTAGCCAGGGATAACTGTCAGATTTTGCCATTATAATAACCAATATAAGTTTATTTCTTAATTTTTAGGCTGAAATTTAAATGTATAGAAGTTTATTTTAACTGGGAATATATGAGAAAATACAGTGGATATAACAAGAAGCTGCACACAGTAAAGTTGTATAATAGTAGTGAAATTATTGAGAAAAGAAAGATTTCTTAATATTCTGATACTTTTCAGACATTAAGACTCTAAAAGTAATGGTGCTGTTACTTAAAAATAAAATATAATGAGATTAACCTTTATCTTCTAGAAAAGATTGCTTTTTTAAAGAGCAAAGACTCTAGTTTAACTTTAGAATGTTTGGTCATAATTTTTACTTCTTGTGATCTGAGAGGCCAGATGGGCACAAAGATTGGAAATTATATTCCCCTTTAATCTCATCTTATTGTTTGCTGCAAAGTGTTCTTAAAATCTCTAAATCCAGTGATACTTACTTCAAAGCTTAGTGATATTTTAGTGGTATCAGAGTCTGGCCTCGTGACATTCATAGTAATTATTTTAAAACATAGTAATTTGAATCTTTCTGCAAGCTGACCATCTAAATGGTACGTTGTAGTTTAGGTGGGGAAGAAGTCAACCTCCAAAACTTGATATCAAAAAGTTCACTGGATGAGGTGAGATCTTATGGTCTCACTGGCCTCAGGGGAGATGAGTTGATATCATTCCCACATTCTGTTCAGCAATGACTAGGAATGCTGAAGAAAACAGAATATATTCGATAGTCACCCTTAAGTGTTGAGCTGTTAAGGACTATAGATGTCACAGAAACCACAGAGGGGAGAACCTCATGGAGGTCCTCTGATTTTTGCAGCCATTTCACTCCAGGAATTTGCAGAAGGCTGAAAGTTTGAGCACAGAACTAACTAATAAAAAGGGACAGAAAAACCAGCAGAAGTCTAGAGGAAAAAGGGATCCTCAGGGACTTGACTAGTCTTTCTCTCGGAATAGTTGCTGAATTCCAGCAAAAACTTCAGCCTATACTTAATAAGATTCATGATTTAATTAAGATGTTCAGAAACCACACCATCAACTAGCAGGATGACTTCCTGACACTGTGCACTGCGGGGGGTGGGGTGGGGGGTAGACCATCATTTGAGTCTCTATACTTTTCAAACACAATAAAATCTAGGTAATAAAATAACCAGGTATGCCAAAAGAGAGTGCAATAGAGTTTAAAAACCAATATAAAGAAGTTTATAAAAGATCCAAACCTTAATATTAGCTAGTTAGAATTACGCTGTGAGTAATATGGTCAAGCTATATGGAGAAGGACAGAGAAAATTAGAAGAAAATAACCAGAGAATTAGAGGCTACAAAATTATTAAGCAGAAATACAGGAAATTAGAATTAGAATATCTGAAGTTAAGATACCATTAAAATAGTTTAGAAGCATAATAGATGCAGGAGAAGATACAGTAATAAACTAGAAAACAGGCATGTAGTACATGGGAACATGAATCAGGGGGGTGTAGGCAGAGATTAGATACGGCCACATATTAGACATACACAGAGAGAGCAGGATGATGAGATGAAGCATATTTGAAATTGGAGCCACATAGGAGAAGAGAGAATGAAAATTGTAAAAACAATACTTAAAATAACGATGATAGAGAATTTCTCAAAATGGATGCAACATAAACAGATTCCAGAAGCATGGTAAATACCTAGGGGAATAAGTATAAAAATATTATGCCTGCACACATCACAGTGAGAGTGTGAAGTGCTAAATACAAAATGAATAAATAAAGGCAGTCAGGGAGGAAAATTCTATTTTCTTTAAGGTATAATTAATAACAATCACTGTATTACATTATAACTCATCAAAGATGTATATTGCCATCTTTAGGGAACATTCAAAAGGAAGATTAAACTTATCGTTTTAAGTACAATTTTATAGAGAGGAAAAAAAATTGAAAAACAGCACATTATAGATTAATACAGGGGCAGGCAAAGGTGAGGTAAGAAACCAAAAGAGACAAATAGAAAATGAACTGAAAGATGGTAAAGAATACGTACATATACATGGCAGTAATTAGATGAGGTATAATTGAACTAAAAAGTTTAAGTAATAGAGTGAGAATGTCAGTCTGGGTTATAAATACAAGGTGGAAAAGAAGATGCACTTTAAATAAAAACACACAGAAAACTTGAAAGTATAACGGAAGAAAAGAGATACCAAGTAAATATAACCCAAAGAATGAAAGAGAAAGTATTGCATAGTATATTAAATCAGGTACCAAGGATCCTAGTTCCTGTACCAAACTTTGGTGCGAGTTTTCAGGCCCCACCATAAGCAAATCCTCACCGTTGACAGGTTCTTGGAAATTGACTTAAAGGGAAACATCATTCAGTAAGTCCTTGAATACTACTGTTTCCTTTAAATTTGTTTCCTTAGGCTGATGGTAAGAAAAAAAAAATCAGTTTTGTTATACATAATTTTGCTTAAAGTTGCAGCTTCCAAGAACCTTTCATTGACATTTGGAAGCCTCATTATCTGGGGACTTTGGCTAGGGCCTTTCTCAGGCGTCTTGGCTGAGGCTTCTTTATGAAGGAGGGGATGGGACTGAATACATTTCCCTGGGTTGTTTCAGGATAGGCATATTTTATTTCATTTTGCTTTATTTTATTATGCTCTGCAGATACTGTACTTCACAAATTGAGAGTTTGTTGCAACTTTTTGTCAACCAAGTCTATGGGCACTATGTTCCTGACAGCATGTCCTCAGGTGGTATGTTTGTCACACTTTGGTGATTATTGCAGTATTTCTAACTGGATTATTACTACTACTATAATATATATCATAGTAATCTTTAAATAGTGATTTTTGATATTACTATTGTAATTGTTCTGGGGTGCCAAAGAAGACAGCAAACTTAATATGTAAATGTGTGTGTTCCAACTTCTCCACTGACAAGTGATTTCTTCTATCTCTCTCTACCTCCTCAGGCCTCATCATCCCCTGAGAGATTAATGATATTGAAAATTAATAATCCTACAATGGTCTCCAAGTGTTTAAGTGAAAGAAAGTTTGTGTATCTCTCATTTTAAATAAAAACCAAAAATGATTATGCTGGGTAGAGAGCATTTTATACACTAAGATAAACTAGAAAGTAGGCCTCTTTTGACAAACAGCCAATGTGTGAAAACAACAAGAAAAAGTTCTTGAAGAAAATTAAAAATGTTACTCTGAACACACAAATCATGAGAAATACAAAACCAGCCTTATTGCTGATACAGAAAAAAGTTTGGGTGGTCTGGATAGAAGATTGAACCAGCCAACACATTCTTTCTTGACAGAGCCTAATCCAGAGAAAAGCCCTAATGCTCTTCAGTCTGTGAAGGCTGGAAAGGTGGGGCAGCTGCAAAAGAAAACTTGGAATCTCACACAGACAGATTCATGAAATTTAAGGAAGGGAGCCATCTCCTTAACATAAAAGTGCAAGGTGAAGTGACAAGTACCGATGTAGAAGCTGCAGTGAGTTATCCAGGAGATCTAGGTCAGATCTTTGATGAAGGTGGCTACACTAAGTTACAGATTTTCAATGTAGATGAAATAGCCTAGTATTGGAAGAAGATGCCATCTGGGGCTTTAATAGCTAGAAAAAACTCATTGTCTGGATTTGAAAGTTTAAAGGATGAGCTGACCCTCTTCTTAAGGGCTAATGCAGATGGTGAATTTCAGCTGGAGTCAATGCTTTTTACCATTCTGAAAACTTAGGAGGGCTCTTTTTTTTTTTTTATTAAATCATAGCTGTGTATATTAATGCAATCATGGGGTATAGTGTGAGCTGTATTTTCACCTCTATGGTTTATCTCAGGGTACAAGTGAATCTTTCTAAAAGTAGAATATAAACATCTTAACACAATAACAAAGAAAAAGGGCTCTTAAGAATTATATTCTATCTATTCTACCTATGCTGTAGAAATGGAACAACAAAGTCAGGGTGACATTACATCTCTATAAAACCTGGTGTACTGAATATTTTAAAGCTCACCCTTGAGAACCACTACTCAGAAAAAAAGAATTATTTTAATATATTACTGCTCATTGAGAACATATTTGGTCACCCAAGAGCTCTGGTGGAGACACAAAAGGAAATGTTCTCATGTCTCTTCAACATCCATTCTAATTTCCTTGGGTAAGGAAAAGACTTTGACTCCAAAGTCTTTATAAGAAATACATTTTATAAGGCTATAGCTTCTATTGATAGTGATTCCTTTAATAGACCTCGGCCAAGTAAATTGAAACCTTCTGGATAGTATTCATCATTCTACATAACATTAAAAACATTTCTGATTCATGGTGGGAGGTCAAAATAGCAACATTTACAGGAGTTGGAACAAGTTGATTTCAACCTACATGAATAACTTGAAGGTTTTAAGACTTTGGTGTAGGAAGGAACTGCAGATGCAGTAAAAATAGCATGAGAACTGGAATTAGAAGTGCAGCTTAGAGACATGACTGAATTGCTGCAATATACTGGTCAAACCTGAATGGATCGGGAGTTGCTTCTTATGGAGAAGCAAAGAAAGTGGCTTCTTGACATAGAATGTAGATTTCTGATCAAGATGCTATGAACATTGTTGAAGTGACAAGAAGGTCTTGAGAAAATTAATGATAATTTTGAAAGAAGATTTACTATGGGCAAACTGCTATCAAATAGCAGCGTATGTTACAAAAAATCTTTAGTGAAGGGAAGAGTCAATGGATGTGGCAAACTTCACTATGTTCTTTTTAGAAATTACCACAGCCCACATGAGAGAAAAGCACAATTAAATTTAAGGGGGGAGGTGGAGGGAGGAGTAAGGGAGAAGGAGACTTGGTGTGCTTTCACATGGTGGTCAAAATGTAGGGGTAGATTTGGCACACTTCCTGGGTGAAGGGCTCAACTTCAACTGGGACCTTGCCTGACAAATGCAAACAATGTGGCCTAATCATGTGTGCTTTTATATTAATCTGAAACTTAAAAAATTGCCACAGCCATCATCTGTCGGCAACCAGCATTCTGATCACTCAGCGGCCATCAACACGAAGCCAAGACTCTCCACCCACAAAAATATCGACTCAAATAATCATTACCATTTTTAGCAATAAAGTATTTTTAACTATTATGCCCTTTTTATAGACAAAATGCTGTTTTGCACATAATAGATTAGACGATAGTATAATTTTTCTATGCATTGGAAAAGCGAATAAATCTATCTGACTCACTTTATTAAGATATTTACTTCATTGTGATGATTTGGAATCAAACCTATGATATCTCTGAGGTACATCAATACCCGTACTTTCTTACTCTTTAATCTTCCTCCTCTAAATCTCCCAAGTAGCCTCCAAGTTCATTAAACTACAGAAGCCTTTCGTTTATGGCTTCCTTGGCAGTGAGGGAATGTCCATGTCTGGGCAGATCTACCCACAACTCTCAGTGGGAACAAGTGGAACTGGTCTGGGATAGGCATGGGGAAGGGGCAGCAGAGATCAGTGCTTCCTCTGGCTTAGCCTCTTACTTGTATGTACTATTGTGATAAGTAATTAAGGGTTTGGTTGTTACTTTCCTCTTTGTTTTTTGGTCTTAATCAGCTACTCCAACATATGGCAGCTCTGCTTTATGAACCCGCTTGAGCTTCTGAGAGTACACAGGTAAGCAGCGTTCTAGGGATAATGAGGAAATGTCATAATGGTGGAGAAATCAGTCCTCTAGGAAGAGATCCCTATTCTAAATCCATAAGCATCATCTATGTAAAATACAAACTGAAAAAATTTAGAAGATAACCAAATCTATATATATCAGTACTTTCCTCAACAGATAATAGAACAGTGGACAAAGTCTCAGCAAGGCTATAGTACATGTGAACACATTTAACCAACTTTACCTAACTTGTCCAAGTGGAACACAGGAAGAATCAATTTTGAAAATTACTTGAGGGTAATAACTACAGATCAATGTATGCATGCCCTGTGACCGAGCTATTCCATTTGTAGCAAAATAAACTTCAGAATATGCATGTGTTTTTTTACCAAAGATATGCACTGGGATGTTCATAAGATTTAATAGCCCAAACATGACAATTCCTCAATGGTCGAGAGAAAATACACATATAAATGACTGTACTGTATATTTATCCAATTGATTATAATTTTTCTTTTTTTTTTTTTTTTTTTTTTTCCCAGTTCTCATAAACAATGAGTATTTGCC
>NW_003852480.1:4495395-4536328 GCF_000181295.1 Otolemur garnettii
GGGCTGGGGACTCGAACCCGCCACCTTAGGTGTACGTGGCTGGCGCCTTAGCCGGTTGAGCTATAGGCGCCGAGCCTGATTATAATTTTTCAAAGAAAATAAATTAACTATGGACACTCAACAATTTGGATAACTTGCAAATATGATGGTAAACAAAAGATATTGAAGCATATATATGCTCGGATTTCACTAATCCAAAAATCAAAAACTGGAAGAATAAATCTCTATGATTACAAGACAGGAAAGTTGTTGTCCTTAAGCATGGGTTGCTAAGTGTGTGGGATTGGCCTACTATGTGGCCCTTGGTATCAGTGTGGGAACAAGGCTTTATTCTCTCAAGGTTACATGAAGATACCCTGGTCCAGGAGACACACAGGAAAAATTGTATTTCAGCTGCCATAAGCAAGGAACCCTGGACAACAAAAACTGTCCATACAATCATTACTACTTTTTGCATCCAAAAAATTAATTCTGTTGCCAATGAACTGAACTCATTCAACACTTTGCTTCCTCTGTCCTCCTACCAACTTCTACTGGAAAAAAATTTACTTAGTTCACAGTTATTTCATGCCACTGAATTCAGATTCACTGAGCTGGTGGGTGATTGACAGCCTCACCTTCCCTCTCAAGGGAATCTTGGGCACAGAGTCCAGGGCTTCAATGTAGGGACAATTACTCTGGTTCATGGAAAGGGAACTTGCTCATGTACAGGTACTGGGGCCCAAGGGACTGTTGAATGATTCATAATCACTAATATCTTTAAGAGTCAGTGTTTTAATGCATTTGTGCTAGATTCGATTTCAAGTTGGTTATGCTGAGATTCTATTTCCCAGAATTCCCTTCCTCCTATGATTCCAGGTTACTAAAAATGAAGTTGGGAAAGACATAGGAGGCTGAGGAAAAGAGCAATAGCTATTTTCTATATGTTTTATTAGTTAGAGGCAAGACAGAGGGATGGATAGAACCAATAACCATGAAGAGGCAACAACTTTCTTTTTCTTTTTAAAGTAAAATTTTGTAAGTTTTATTAGAAAATACAGATGATATCTTTCTGACAACCTGGTTTTGAAATTATAGCTTTATCACCTATTTGTATCCCAACAACTTTCTTGTAGGAAGAAAGATATTTGGACGTGGGTTTGCGTGTGGGACTAGATAAGCTGTCTGGGCTTTGTCAGGCCAGGCCTGGCCAGAGGTCCCGGTGCTCCTAGACAGCCACACCCGTGCACAGGATGTCATGCTCACAGAGCTGCTGCTTGGCATGCTGCCACCTTTCCCTCCTAGGCGTAAAGGTACAGAGGACCTTTCCCTGGTGCAGAGGGCAGATCACAGATTATGGACAATTCATGTAACTCAGCCCCAGCTGCCAGGAACTGGATAAGAGCTGATGTAGCTCACCAACCTTCAGGAGCTGAATAAAGCACGTTGCACCTACCCTCCATGCCCTCCAGTCCGTTCAAATTAGAACAGTGAATTACATTTCTGTAAGCGTCTACCTTGGCTACAGCAGCAAGCACCTACTCTAGGTAGGAACTCTTTGCACTCAGATTTGTCAGCAAACACAGGGAAAACTAGCACAGTTGCCTTAGGATGAGGCAATATATTATCAAATCTAACTAACACTATGACATTTAGTAAGAATTTTGTCCATTTTTTCTTCGAGATATCTATTTACCGATACATAATAATATAAATCAATATTCCTTTTTAATCGAAGTAGTTCATAAAAATAGGTTAGGAGTTTGTTATTACCTGTTAAGGGTAACGGTTTATAACCTTTTAATAAAAAAAAAAAAAAATCTAACCTTTGCTCCTCTTGAAAATAATTAAATAAATATGAGGCAAAATTTACAGGTTACAAAAACAATTTCCAAATTAATTTTAGTTTGAAAACAATTTTCCTTTTGTCCTCTCTAAATATGGGGTCAGCATTTTAATGTTCACACCACACATAACACGGAGGGACCATATCTTTGCAATCACATTTCCCACGAACAACACTACACTAAACCATTGTTTCAGCTTATTTTATGAATAAGCACACCCCCTAAATTTTTCATTGTTCTTTTGTAGCATCTTTATTGCATTCTGAAAATGTGGTCACAGACTATGACATTTACCTGAGGGCAATGTTTCTATTCCATTTTACGGCTACAACTTACATGTCAGAAAGTGAATAGAGAATCATAAAATATTTCTCACCCCAAAAGGAAGGTTGAATTTATAACCCAATGTAAATCCTCAATCAATGGGAAATATCAAGAAATACAGTCCTTATATATGGGCTATTTTTAAAACTATAAATCGAAAATAAGACTGAAGCAAAAGATCAAAACAATTGAAGTTATATTTTGAAATAGAATATCAGGTTTTTATAAAGAGCATATATGATCAATAAGATGTGTTAATTTCTTAAAAAGTTTATTACTCTATTTTTACTGTGTATATTTTTATAACTAATTAATGTTTCAGGTTTCAAATGATTAAAATATTACACTTCTTAATTTTATTAGATCCTTAAATTCTGCTTGGATATGTAATATGTCAAGATAGTATTGAGTTATTACTCCAAATTTTATGAAATTGATTTTAAATATATTTTATAGATTGAAATGGAATTTTACATTGATATGATAAATAATTACCCAGTTTCTAATAGAGACAATGTATTATATGATATTATGAGTATTACAAATTTGAATAAGGCACTGATTTATTATATTTTCACTCTAATTGGTCAATAAAATAGCTATAGTTAGCTATAGTATCCAGTGAATTTTACCTATGTATTATTTTAAGACCCATCTACATTTCTCTATAACTTGAAGTATTCCGATAGAACTTGATTCATCTGTTGGCTGGCTTAGAATCAAGTATATATCCTTGTTGGGGAGCAGTGTGCCTTTAACAAGCAGGTAAATTCTTTTTTCTTGTAAAACAAACAAGCAGGTTTCATAAAGACAGTGATTATGTTACCAGAAGAAATTGCATGTTGTTTTAAAATCCATACCATATTTGAGGATTATTTCTGAAACAATGGAAGGAAAACAACCCAAAATTTGGTAGCAAACAGTTCCAAGATAACTGTGTAACATAGCACAAATTGTAGGGGATAGGGGAGGCTTAAAATCCAACAAGTTCTTGAGATTGAGCTGCAAACAGCTAACAAAATATAGTCCAGCAGGCTTCAAAACCTTGCACACACTCTGAAATGCCAGAAGCACTATTTATTTCTTCACTTTTTGCCTTATTGCACACTATCCCCAGATGATGTTGTACGTGTTATAAATTAGACAGACAGTTTATTGAATATACTTTTAGTCCATCTTCTATAACACACAAGGCATCACTTTCAAGGTGTCACTTCAGAGGAATAAAGGCAGACTAGAGCAGTATTTTAAGTCCAACCAGATAAAAAATAGTTTGGGAAACTGCAAGTGCAATATTATGTGATAGCTCAGCAAGATACACAGAGCATTGGATGCAATTTTAACCATGATCATTGAGAGTCCGTTTCTTGTGTTTGCATAAAATCATGTGCACATCGCCTATGAAAAATGGGGGTTTCAGACACATGTTTTTTCCATTCAGTTTATGTTTTATTGTCACTATCATCATTATTTCCAAATCATGACATATGCAAATTTCTGAATTTCTGCTGGATCATGGAGCTAGAAGACAGAGCAATAATCTTGAGATTGGAATCATAATGGTGAGATTGTGTATTTGATGATAATAACAAGTCAGGCTACACATATATTTCACTTTTCAAAAGACAGTATTAGAGTTACTATTAGAAGAAATGGGATTTAGAAACTAACGTATCCAGGCATATAGAAAGTAATACTTCCACAGAGACAGAAATTGTAAGGATCAAAAAAAGAAAATGTCTGTTTCAATACTTACACGAGTACTAGGGGTTATGTGGTAGTGGCTCTAGTGTTTATAATTCTCACACAAATGAAAGAGAAGTTTCTTATAAAAACATTACATTGTATTTTGTGAATATGCACCTTCTTGCTCCTTAGCTTGGGCTTTGTTTGACAAAAAGCAAGTTAGATGTAAAGAATAAGAAACGGTTGATGTGTATGGACTTAGAAATAGAAAAGGGGAGCACACAGTATTCTAAAATTTGATGTCGTTTTACCTAACCCCCAGAGATGTCAGAGAAACATATACATTCAGTGAGTAACATCATCAAATAAATTAGTGTGCTCTTTGCTTTTTAAAACATTTTAATAAAACAAATACTGAAAGGTTCTAGTAAGGTATATGAAGAATATTATCTCATCTATGACAGCAGAGATAGCTATCCCTGAGCAGAAGTTCTCTGCTATTTGCAGGGTTCAACCTTTCTTATGTCAATTGTGTGGAGGAAGTAATCTGACTGAAAAAGAAGATGGAGAGAAAGCAGAAATTTTCTAAATCAGTGCCAGGCTTTTTTCTTGCTTATTTATTTATCTCTGTTTCTTTCTTTTCAGAATTATTAAAAGAAAAGAGATTTCAAATAGAATAATAGTCACTGAGTTTCTTCTTGGAAAACAGTGTTTATCCATCTTGTCTTTGTGTGAAGTTGTATAGGTGACATATGAGGTCTGACAATTAAGTTTGTGAACTCATCCTAGACAAAGTGCTACATGCCTCATTGCTGAATATCGCTATGGTCACCTTCAAAGTGCTCCCCTTGGGAAGATATGCATTGATACTAGTGGATAGTTTGTCCTTCAAAACAATTTAGGAACTCTTTCTGAAACAGCCATGAAAGCTGTAGTTATATTACCCTTAATGTTCTGAATGTCATCAATATGCCTTCTTTTCAATATTTCCATTATCCTTGAGTAAAGAAAAAAGTCATCAGGGGGCAGCACCTGTGGCTCAAAGGGGTAGGGCGTCGGCCCCATTTGCCAGAGGTGGTGGGTTCAAACCCAGGTCTGGCCAGAAATAGAAAAAAAAAAAGTCATCGGGGTTAGATCAGGTGAGTAGGGGAATATTCCAGTACACCTGTTTGTTTACTGGCTAAAAACTCCCAAATAGAGAGTGCCGTGTGAGTTGGTACATTTTCGTGACGCAAGAGCTATGAATTAATTGGCCACTAGTGTTAGTTATTCTTTTCCTGTTTCTCTATTGAAATTTACTTGGTCTTCTATGCTTCTCACTGTGAACTGGTTATTTTTGAAGCACAATTTAACAAATTTTTGCAATGTTTTTGTCAGTTCTTCTCATTAATGGCCACACTAACCTTTCTTGATGTGACATTTTCTCTTCCCTCAAAAAAACATTTAATACATTTGTACACTGCTGCCTTCTTCATGGTGTTTTCCCCATAAACTTAGATTAGCATGTCCTGATTTCACATCCACTTTTGCCAGATTTCACAAGAAATGTACAAATGTTTGTTGATTTCTCTAATTCAAGCCCTGACATTCTCAGAAGGACACACAGAAACATTCAACAACAATAATGATACACCTCTCAACAAGACAACACTGCATGTTGACACAAACAAAACTGTAAGACAGGGATAGATGAAGGTTAAATAATTTTACCTAGTTGTTTGTACTGTGCTACCAGTGTAAGTGCAGGGTGGCAAGTTCATGAAATTAGTTGTCACACCTCTGTAGTTAAGTTTAGCAGTCCATCTGATATTTAAACATAACACAAAACTTGTTTTCTTTCTTGTAAGAAGATGGTGTAGGGAGTTGTGATTGTTATAGTCAAAGATAGGTTCTAGGATATTAAATTTGATTCACTAAAAGTAACTTCCAAAAAAGGACAATAAGGAATATATGCTAATACACATCCAGTATTCTGGAAGACATTTAATTAAAAACAGAAACTCAAAAGCAAATCCAATTGTAATCAGCTTTCTGTTCATTTTACTTTGTGTCTGTTGACAGGTCTTCTCTTCCTGACCTGGGTCTGAATCAATGATTCCATCAAGACTCCTCTATATAGGTCCATTTCTGAAAGACTCACCATTTTTTTTTTTTAATTTCAAGAAGTAAGGCATAGATTTGATAAGTTCAAGTCAGAACTTTTTTGTTTACATCTCTTATTTATAATGCTCTTATTTCTCACAACCAAAAGTGAACCTTAACAATTTCTAATGTTTCTACATCTAACAAAATGCGATGGCCTAATTTTAGTTGTCAGCCTTATTAGATTACTGTGGAAACTTGATGAAGAATTGTTTTGGAGTGTGTCCAGGAGAATGTTTCCAGAGAAGATGAGCGTGTGAGTCTGAGTAAACTACATGGGAAAGGTCCACCCTCAAGGTGGGCAGGCTCCATCCAATCTGCTAGGGTTCCAGAGAGAACAACAGAGAAAAGGTGAATCTCTATAGACAACTGTCCAGAAAGTATGAAGCCATGCACGTCTCTATTTTTCATATCACATGACAGGATACTTCCTGGACAACTCTCATATATCTGCTGGAGCTGAGACACACTCTTCCGTTCCTGTCCTTAGACAACAGGACTCCATGCTCCCTAGGCTTAGAACTTTGTATCTTACACTAGTTGCTCTAGGGTATGCAGGCCTTTAACCTCAAACTGAGGTACCATCACCTTCCCTGGTCCTAAGGCCTTTGGACTTAGATTAAGCCATATTACAAGCATCCCAGTGTGTCTAGCTGCGGACATGCTATCACAGGACTTCTCAGCCTCCATAATTTTTAGTAATTGCTTCTGATCCTATCCACTAGCCCTTTAATTTTTCTTTGTATCTCCACCTAGGCATTTCCAAAATAAGAAAAACTAAACTTTGAACACATTTATTTAGAGCTGATAATATTCAACATGCCTTATAAACAATCATTTTTACTTTGCATTTAACCATCCTGTTTTTGACAAAATATTTTCTGTATATATTATCACTTTAAACACTTGAAACATTATAAACATTGTTTTCTGACTTTCTATATCTGCTTCAAGTATGTTATGCATACTTGAAATAATATTTGAAATAAGCTCAAATACTCTTTCCTTTAATGTTCATTTATTTTTCTGACTGTTTCTACTTCAGTCCACTCTATCAAGATCAAACTCGATTCAGATTTCTTTAATAATTTAATATTCAGTATGTTAGTGACTCAATAGTACTAATCACATAATCAATGGTAGTTAGAGCTAGGATTATTACTTGTGTCATCATAAAAAATAAAACCAATTCAATTTATCAAGTACTAATGTTAAGATTGTGGTTTTATTGACAATAAAATAATAACAGAATAGGTTATATTTTCCAATGAGATGCATGTAGTTTCAAAATTATTTATGTGAAAATGTAAAGAACTTTAAAAAATCAAATCAATATACATAAAATAATGATGACTAAAAAGGAAAATGCCTTATCTGTTATTTTTAAATGGATCCAGGCAGTAATAAATTTAAGAATAATTGCTAGACAACATATTTGAAGTAGTAGCATAACATCTCAGCATGTCACTTTTGGTGGGGGAAGATGCTCTTACGAGCAAAATAATCAAAGTTTAAGTCTCAGTCTACAAAGAAGATTTTAAGTATCACGAAACTACAGACTAAAAATTCAGACACAGAAACCAAGTCAGGTAAATTTGGAATAGAAAGCTCAGGTCTGCAAAATCTGTAACTGCTTATGGAGGACAAGGAAACATGAGTGAAATTTGCTTGTATCAAATCACAAGAGCTGATGGTTAAATTTGTAGGAAGTTATAAACTAGTTGTTAAGCACAGTGTCTTGTGTCTCTGGCATAAAGATGGACTAAGGAGATGGCAATTAACCTCTTTGTACCTTGAACAATACATGCCATTTTATTTATATATATAGTTTTACTTTGGATCCTTTGCTGTAATAAACATTGGCTGTGAGTATAACCAGTTATACCGACAGTAATCTAGAGCATCCACCCACCTGAGGGTGAGTGTGGGATCTCTGAAACAGATGCACATTTCAAAAAGAAAAAAAAAAAAAGTGTTCCTAGAGTTCCTTGGATACATTATTTTTTTTAAAAAGCTTGAGTTGAATCATCTCTGTAAAATTTATTTTGATAAAAATAAAACTAAGGAAATTTTCAGGCTTGCCTTTGTAAAATAACTCAAACCATCTAAAGCCTACATATAGGAAGAATTAGACAATATTTACTGCTGAGATGAGAAAATATTAATCTTACCTCAATGTGAAGCACAAATGGGAAAATGGCACAATGTTGGTCTATTTAAAATTAGTAACTCTATGCACAATGAGTCCAAAATATAGAAATAATGAAGGTGATAACATAAATTCAGAAAAACAGAACCACTATTAATTAAAAAATGTGTGATAAAACTTTACAATTCTTTTGTAATGATAGTATGTCCTTGTAACTCCCATGCAGATTCCCATATTTAAGGTTGTATTAATGAGAAAGTCGTGCAATTCTTTGGATGCACTTTCTTACAGATGACACTTTGCATCTCATCTTTTGAGGCTGCTTATATTGGTAAAGAAGGCTCTGTAGATTTAGGAGTGTACCACTCCCAGTTTCGTCATATCTATACGTATGTATGCCAACATTCTAATTTGGCAAGCATCCCACCCTTTCCTATATTATGTCCCCTCTTTAACAGAATGCAGTCTGTCTGTGAAGCTAGGACTTCAATTTGCTTCATAATTCAGCCACTCTCAGGAAGAGGATCTAGGTTTTGTTTTTATAAATCTCAATGCTGAAGCTACAGATGATAAGTGACTCTTCTGGGAAGGATATAAATAATTGGAAATCATTAATGATGAACTTAAGCTGGAATTTCAAGACCTGATATCATTGTCTTCTTATATCACTTTCTCCAAAATAGTTAGAAGCAACCAGAAAATACCATAAGGTTAACTAAAATGTTCTAAGGTACAAATACATAGACACGCAGAACCTCACCTTTTATAAATATTTGATTAGCAGAATCCACAGTCATTTTTTGTGTATTTCTTTAGTCAAATTATGCCCTATATTACTAATACCTTCTTTATCACTGGAAATAGAGTTATTAGTATCTTTAAATCTAATCAAATTATAGAAACAATTCTAGAAAACCTGCAATCAATTCCAAAAATTCAGCCTCAAGATTCTATTCCTCTAGAACCACATCCAGTACTTAAATCAGTATTAGAGTTCAACTAGAGAAGGATCCACCAGTAGGAGGTATATTTAAAGAGATGTATGGCAGTTATTTGGCCTATGTGATTGTGAGGCTATTCAAAATTTACAGGGCAGGCCATCAGGGAGGGCCAGCTGAAGTTTTGGGGCATGAGCTGAAGGAGGGATACTGAGGAGGCATCCTTTTTTTTTTTTACTTCTTCAGGAAAAACTCAGCTCTGATATCAAAGCCTTTCAACTGATTGAATCAGATTAGAATTATGGGTTGAATCATATGTGTATTATTCAGATTAATGTTCCTTACTAAAAATTAGCTGGTCATGTATTTTTATCACAACTACAGACTACCTCCTGAGTAACCTATAGGTTACTGTTTGGTTGATCATTGAGGACTGTGGGTTAGTTGTCCTGACACAGCAAGTGATCATGATATATGCTTTTAAAAAAAGGTATTTTCATGTTAAATTTCTATTTCATAGCCTCTGATTTAAAAATGTGATATGGACTGCCCATATTTGACTTAATTTTTTGTGTGTGTACGTTATACACATTTTGGAGATAAAATTACATTTACAAGCTTGTATTTGCTTTAAAACACCTAAGACTGTAAAGAAATAGTTCAAGTGGTATTGTCATAAAAAGATCTTATTTATAAGTAAACTGTGAGGCATATTTTCACATTTATGAAGAACCTTCTTTTGGGAAAGGTAGGAAATAGGGACAAAGTAAAACAACCACAAGATTAAGGAAATATTATAGCCACTGCATGCCTAATGACAATGTTGCCTTTTCACTCCTGAACAAATGAAAGAGTTTTTTTCTTTTTTTCATTATGCTTTCCTCTCCCAGCATGCTGCTTTGCCAAGGCACCATACAGGAGATCTTTAAGACTAATGCAACGGAAGGAATAAATGGTGAGAAGTTTGCTATTGACATAAAACACATCCATTTTATACAATTCTATGATTTAGGAAATAAAGAATATCATTATTTTTTTTCCAATTGACTATTAGAGGCTTTGAGAGAGAGTATTAGTATTTCACTGTCAACAATGAAGTAAGAGTATGATGGCACTTCACGCAGGTATTACAGAAAAAAGGAAGTGGATACTCCTTGAAAAGGCATGTTTGCTGTTTGTACCTTTTAATATTATTTAAAATAGCTTCTTTCACTTTTGACTATAATAGAAGTTTGGTGAGAAAACATACCAAGAAATCGTAAACACATTCAAAAGTAAAATATTTAACTCGAAATAGAGCTAAGCATAAAGTAATGCATGTGTGTATAGATATGTGGGTGTACAGGTATTTATATAATACGCATATGTGCACATACAACTATATATGCAGGTGTGTATAGATATGTGGGTGTATTTTATTTACATTATAAACTTATGTACACATGCATGTATATGGATTTGTGTATATGTGTGTACATGTAGTATACAGAAACACATTATTAAGCAATATTTCATTAGTCTATTTTCCATTGCCATAAAAAATGCTTGAGGCCAGTTAATTTATAATGAAAAGAGATTTATTTGACTCATAGTTCAGAAGATTGTGCAAGAAAGCATTACACTAGCATCTGCTTCTAGTGAGAGATTCAGGGAACTTCCAATCAAGTCAAAAGGGGAAGGAAGAACAGGCATAAGAGCAGGGGTAAATGATAAGAGCAGGAGTAAGAAGAAAGAGCAAGTCAACTAGGCTCCTTAACAACCAACTCATTCTTGAACTAACAAGGGGAGAGAACTGACTCGATATCTCAAGGAAGGCACCAAACTATTGATGCAGGATCAGCACCCACGACCCAGACACCTCTCACCATGTCCCACCTCCAAAACCGAGGACTGAATTTCAACCTGAGCTTTGAAAGCAACAAATATCCAAACCATATCAAATATTATATTTGATGGGGGGGGGGACTTAAATTTCTTGGAAGACACATTTTACATGCAAAGGCATATTGGAATCTCATGAAGCTATATTAAAAAACCTCAAACAATGAGTGCATCAGTCAGCAAGAGAGAAAATGAAAAGAAACTGAAATAATTGCATGAGGAGTAACAGTAAAGGAGTCTCGAAATGTAGGACAGAATTATTAAAGCATACATGGAGAATTTTAAATAACATATAGCCAAAATATGGCAGGTTTTTTGGTTTACTTATAGTATATTAATGGTCCATGACATGATAAGAAATATATAGATAATTTGTACTATGTTGATATAAAAAGAAGATAAATATTTCTCCATGGAAGCAAATTCTAAACTTGAATTGTCCTAACTTTATACCTACTTAATGTCAAATTACATAAATGCTTGGAGGAAAAATGATTTGTGTAACTTTAAATGGTGTATTTTATCGTCCACCTTTAATGGAACATCTTCCAAAGACAAAGAGAACTGTAAGGCAATGCTGCACGTAACAATCTTGTTGTCAGTATAGTACTCATTTTGTAATTCTGAAATCATTTATTCTGCATTGTGTGAATCATAAAATTAATAATAATATGTTGGTAATATTGATTAAAAAACAAGTTTACTGAAAAACAAATGGAAGAAAGAAAAAAAGGAATTGTACCTAAAGCCAGAGCACCAGTGCTCAACAACTGATGGTGTCATGTCCCCTAAAAGGGGCGCCAGATTGAACATGCTCCTACTGGCCTAAGTTTGGGCATTATCAGCTTCAAAATAGTAATAATAATAATATAAATCAATAATGACATTAATTAAAAATCCATGAGTCTATATTTATACTCAATACGAGTAGAGGGAAACGAAAGGTCTTTACTAGAGTGTTGATTAATAAATATACAGGGAATAATATAGTGGGAAACACCCATTTAACAATTTATTTAGACAAAGATCACCAACAAATGTTAAAATCATGGAGCGAAAGATAGCTGGGAGACGGGATATTCATGCAGCTTCAAAATGTCACATTACAGATCATTTCGCAATTACAAAGGGATTATGCCTTTTCCATGGAGAGAGCTGTAACTTCTCATCGGCGAAGAAGCCTAGTTTGGTACAAAAGTTACTACCGAAGTCGTGGGACAGACTGTGTTTTGGTACATTATTTCACCTCCCAGAAATCCAGTCAGCAGCAGTGTCCTTTCTGATTCACCCTTACAAGTCTCAACTTGCTCAGCTTACGGGTTTTGCTGGGAGGCTTCCTTTGTTTCTGAGAGGTTTAGGGGTGGAGTCTGGGTGAGGATCCACAAGGAGAGGAGGCCAGGCCAGGGATTAAGGACAAGCTTTATTAGAAAAAACAGGGCGGAGTCTGACCAAGAGTCAGCTCCCAGCTCCCAGTTCTAAGAGATTTTTACTGGTGTAGTTGGAACTCGGGAGGCCAATATGAGAGGAGAGGAAGTCATCTATTTTTCTGCAGAGAGCCTGAGGCTGTGCCAGATCTCACAGTTACTCCCCTCCACAGAGTACTGATCTCCTCACCAGGGCCTTATCTCTCTAGCATCAGGAAGGATCAGGGTGAGAGTTTGTTCCTTCTGATGTTTGCCAGGAATTGGCCTTGAAGCATTCCAGGAGGGTGGGGAGAGGGTTGCTGTGACCCCGCCATTGGTCTCTGACCTGCTCTCTAATCGCTGGTTGTCCTTCCAGTAAGGCTATCTTTGAGAACTTCTCAAACCATTGACATTGTGCATTCATTAACCACCTCCTTACCAAATACTTCATTGATATTTCAAACTATCTGCATGGTGTTGGTTCCACATTGGAACTCACATTAAAGAATAACACAATTTTTGACTTATCTATAGTTTCACAAAAATATCGCTAAAATTCTAAAGATAATCACAAGATAAAATGTGTATTTGAAACCCTGAGAGTGTACTTTCACAATAAAAATAAAACAAGAATTGTCAAAGTGAAATGTCAGAGATATTAACTGTCAAACTCAGTTTTTAAGAAAATTGGACATTTCATAGTTAATAACCTAATAATAATAGTTACTATGAACTCACACTCTTTTAATTTATAGGTGTTTTAAATTATCTATAATTTTTGTCATATCATGGATCATTATTATAAGTAAACCAAATAACCTGGCAAATTTAGCTATAATTCCAAGTTATTTCTTACAAACTAAAAAAAGAGAATGTGTGTAGAGTAAGAGGACCTCAGTACAGTAGTAGAGGTAAAAATTGTTTCAGTGTTTACCCAGAACGTGGATCAGAAGGAGGTGATCACTGGAAAGAGGGATCCAGAAAAAAATAGATTAAGAGAGATATATTTTGAGGTTGTATATAGAGCTTAAATGATTCTCTCCATTTTAAACAGTGGTGGTGGGTTATGCCTGTGGCCTAAAATTCCTATAGTGTGATTCTACTAAATTGTTGAATAGCTAAACATTCGTCTGAGATGGTAGGCTTTATAATGAGCAGTGCTTAGGAGGGATCTAGTCCAACGGTTTTCAATTAGCAGGTTTGTTGTGATGTTTTCTCTTGAGTCCATTTGCTACTTATTAAATAGACATTCCAGATGCTGTACTTAGTTGGGAGGATGTGGATTAAAGAGTGCCTTTCCAGATTTTAAATTGCTCATGGTCTAGTGGAAAAAATTCAACTCTCCAAGTATAAACATCTCTCTGTGTTATGAAAGTACAGAGTTGGATGTCTTTTGTGAACAATGGCAGAAACAGAAAATATTTTAAAAACTAGAAACTGGATTAAACTATAAAGGATGAAAATCACGATCTGGATTAAAGGAGGGAAATACGAGCGCAGGCAAAGAAGACAGGACGTGGAGAAAGACTAGGTGCTGAAAACAAAGGTGTTAATGGCTTGGTGCTAAGAGAACATACAATATTGGGCACAGAATGGCAAAAAATAGAGCAATGCAGAAAATCTGTGACCAGTAAAGAAGGGTTTCAAAGTTGTTTCAAATAATTTGGCTACGTGTGTGTGTTTAGTTTCCAATTTCTAGGCCTCAGGTATGTAGAACTGGACTATCCTTTGTCTAATTCATGATGCTGCTTTACCATTAGTCAATGAAAGGTTTACTGGCATGAATGTAAATATGTAGATGTCTGTTTGTTTTTAAGAATATCAATATCAGTATCACTCACGCAGCGTGATAAACTATTAACAATAGTTCATTTCCTCCCATGTGATATTACCTTACTCTATTGCCCCATCTCCAAAAACTTAAGATACTATCTTAAGCTATTATATTTATGCTACTGTCTTAAGTCTGTATTTATCATTGGTTTTGTTAGAAAACTTTATTTGGACTTATTTCTAGGCAATCTTGTCAAATGTATGGCTTCATGTTAGAAATTTTGATTCGGAAAACAGTATCACTTTTCGTGGATTCTTGAAGGATTTTAAGCCAAATAGTACATTCATAGGATTGCAGTTCATTTAGCACTTCATGGCATTTCCTTGTTTTAATATCCGACACTTGAATAGCCCTTCTCCTGTTAATGGGCATGTGTTGTTCTGCAAACTGCTGCTGCCAACGTTCTTGGATACTAGCCTAGAATACAGTTAGTTATACCATCTTTTTATATGTACTTAACATATAAAAATTCATGGATTGTAAAAGATTATAAATGCTAAAATTTACAAGATAATGTAAAATTGTTTTTAAAAATGACTGCACAAAATGGTCATATACATTATCTGTACAGTATGAACAGCAATGCCTGCATTTGAGATGAATCATACTTGTTCAAGCACGTGGTATTGTCATACTTCATGATTTTGTCTTGAGAATGTATAAAATTGAATCTCATTTTCGTTTCAATTTACGTTTATCTGGTCATAAATATGACGAATACCTCTTCATGTCTTCACTGATCATGTGGATTACGTCTTTTATCAAGTGCTTTCTCACATGTTTTTCACTTTTTATGTTCGGTTGCTATTTTCAGGCTGATTTGTAAGTGTTCTTTATATTTATTTATTAATTATGTGTGTTGCAAATATCTTCTTATAGTAAGTAGCATTTTTTTCAATTTCTACATAATGCTTTGGATTCAGAGACTTTTGCAGTTTAATAAAATCCCAGTTGTTAATCCTTTGTTTTATAAGTGACTTTTTTCTTATTTAAGATATATTTTACTACCTTAAGCTCAAAAATAGAGCAAATACATTTTACATCAATGTTTTAAAGATATTACTTTTTATACTTATTTTCTTATTTCATACGGATTTAACTCTGCTTAATGTAAGAAAGAAATCCAATTGCATTTATTTAAAAGAATAACAGATTTCTTGCTCTATTTATTAAAAAAAAGTTTTTTCCTTACTGAACTTCTATGCTAATTCAAACATACTACAGAGAGTCACCCAAGACTATCTCAATTCTGTAAGTGAAATTATTCAACTCTGTTCCATTAATACATTATATTCTCATTAATTCTATATTAATTACTATGGTTTTACAAAAATTATATTAACATTGTTACTTGAATTGCATTAAATTGATAGAAAAATTTTGTAAAAAAATTGGTACAATATTTTTGTTTTTTCCTAGCCATAAACATGGACTTTCCTACTTATTTAGATTTTTATGTATTTTCTTAAAAGTTACAAACATTGCTACATAGAAATATCCACATGTCCAATCTTTTCTGCTCAAATTAATGTATATTTTCTACATATTGGTCTATGATCTCACCTGTAATTCCTGTCTCCCTAAAATGTATAAAACCAAACTGTAACTTCACTACTAGGAGTCCACTTGCTCAAGGCTTCTTTGTTGTGGCTGTGGGTCATGGTCCTCAAATTTGACTCAGAATAAACTGCCTTAAATTTAAACAAAAAGAATTTTTTAAATATATTTTTCAACATACATATATTCTATTGTATTATTGTGACATAATTTTTCTATTAATTTAATTCAAAAAGCATAATATTGTGATTGACATTTATATATAAATCACATTCAGAATTATTATATATTTTTCTATTGTAATAATTTTGTTTACTTTTGTAATGGATGCTATTAATTTTTTGGTAAACAGTGACACTTTAATTTCCTAACCAACATTTATTAATAAAATATTACTGAGACATTTATTCTATAATTAAGTTGTATTACATTTTTCTTAATATATTTCCATGTTTGTTATAATTATGATATGATTTTATGATCTCTTGCTGTGTGAATTTCATCATAAATAACTTAAATAAACTATCCTTTTCCTCCTGAGATGAATCTAACATAGTCATTGTGTAATTGCTTGTTTATAGTTTTAAAATCTGTTTGCAAAATTTTTGCCTTAGAAATAATACCAGAAGTGCACCATTGAATAAAATGTTAAATAGAAAGTTTGGTATTATATATTCTTGGTTTGTTTTGGATCTCAGAATAATTTCACTTTGTTTTTCACCAACATGTATAATATTAGTTATAAGACTTGTTTTGATGACCACAGTTCCCTTCTACTACTATTTTCCAAGCGTTTTAAAATTATTTTTTATAATTTTAGTGTTAAAAAATCTAGTATTAGATTTTTTCAAATGCCATTCCTGAATCTACTTAGATGATCATAGAGCTTTCGTGTATGCTATAATCATTGGAGGTATTGATTACATTTTACATGTTAAACCAACCTTAATTTATTATTCATTTTATATATGACTGGATTCTACTAAGTAACATTTTGTTAGTGATTTGTACATCTGTTTTCATAATTCTTTCTTAGAATAGCTTTTTATTATTTATAATGGTAGCATGAGTTTTATAAAATAAGATAGACAGTCTCTCTGCCTCTGTTTTGTCTGAAAGACTGTGTGTGATTGGATTTAGAGATGTTTTCAGTTTAATAATTTGTCAATTTTTATTTTATAAGTGACTATTTTTCTTATTTAAGATGTGTTTTACTACCTTAAGCTCAGAAATAGAGCAAATACATTTTACATCTACTATCTCAAAATTTTTTATGGAATTCACAGTATAGCTATCTAACTTGGGATGTTCTTTTTGAAAAGGTTTTTAAATTACTAATTCAATTTATAAATTTTTTAAAGTAGCTTTTGATTATTTGTACGTTTTGAAGAATATTTCCATTTCATCTAAGTTTTCAAGCTTATTAAAAGACAGTCATTAATAATACTCTCCTATAATCTTTTTAAAGTCTATAGGCTTGGTGGAGAATGGTGGCTTATACCTATAATGCTAGCACTTTGACTCCAGGAGAAGGGAGCATTGACTGAGTTCAGGAGTTCAAGACCAGCCTGCGCAAGATCTCATCTCTACAAAACAATACAAACATATCCAGGCGTGACCCCACACCTGCCTTGTATTCTCAGCTACTTGGGAGGCTGATACACAGAGATCACTTCAGCCTAGGAGTCTGAGGTTGAGTTGAACCATTGCTTGAGTTGAACAAGACTATCATATAAATTAATAAAGAAATAAATTCTACAGGCCTGTTATGGAATTTTTGCTCTCATTATTGATGGTGTTTTCTTGTGTCTTATCACTTTTATATTGACCACATTAGCTAATGGTATCTCAATTTCAGTACATTTTTCAAAAAATAACTTTTGAGATAATTATTGATATTTTTATTCTTTTCATTTTCTATATCAATTATTTATATTCTTAATAATTTCCTACCTTCCAAAAACTAGGGATTTTTTTTAAATTTTCTAATGAAGATGCTATGATTATTAGTTGATAGGTCTCTCTTCTTTCGTCACAAAAGAATTTAAACTATAAATTTCCTTCTATGCACACTGTTATCCGAATCTCACACATTTTGATAAACTCTGTTTATATATTTAATATAAACTATGTAATGACTTTTTTATTGATTCTCCTTTGTCCTATAGGTGGTCTATAGTTTATAAAGCAAATATAAGAGAATTTTCTATGTAAATTTAGGCCACTGAGATCTAATTTAATTTAATAGTTACCAGAGGATGTGGTTTAATTTATTGAAACTTGTGTTGTGGCATATAATCTATGATAAGGAGTTGACCGTAAACAATATAAAGTATGTGTATACTATTGCGTCAGGTATAATCTTCATTAAATACTCATTGATTAACATCAATTAATAGAACTAATTATTTTTATTTTTTATCTTTGTAAATTTATTTTATTGAGCAATAATGATAATGCAAAAAAAAGCAAAATTCACATTGTCAAATAAGAGTATGTGTATCATAGAATGCTTTGACTCTGAGGTTCAGTATGGAGTCATCAGTTAATTTCTTATTATTTTTTTCCAAAGTCTCAAAAATAGACAACTAATATTTATAAATAAAAATAAAAGATAATTTCAAAGCAGATCATACCAAATCTTATAGACAATAGAAAAAGAAGAAATACTTCAAGGTCATTCTACTTCATCTGGATATACCTGATATGAAAATTGGAAAAAATATATTATTATAAAGGGAAATTACAAACATATTTCACTTATAAATGAGGATGCAATATGCTAAACAACATATTTACAAGTTGAATTAAAAATTAATGTTAGCTCGGTGCCTGTGGCTCAAGCGGCTAAGGCGCCAGCCATGCACACCTGAGCTGGTGGGTTGGAATCCACCCTCGGCCCACCAAAAAACAATGCTGGCTACAACCAAAAAATAGCTGGGCATTGTGGCAGGCACCTATAGTCCCAGCTACTTGAGGGGTTGAGGCAGGAAAATCGCTTGAGCCCAGGAGTTGGAGGTTGCTGTGAGCTGTGATGCATAACGCACTCTACCCAGAGCAACAGCTTGAGGCTCTGTCCTCACCTCAAAAAAATATTAATATTCAAGTAATGTACTTTGGTCAAAATTAAATCCAATTTATGTGGCAATTAGTCCAATTTTCTTTTCTTTTTTTTCTTTTCCTTTCCCTCACCCCCTCCCTCCTCCTCTCTCTGTCTGCTCTCTCTATGCCCCACTGTGTCATTAATTGTCCTCATATCAAAGTTGAATACATAAGATTCATACCTCTCCCTTCCTGTAATGCTTCACTAAGTGTAATGTGTTCCACCTCCAACCAGGTTAATAGAAATGCTGCAAAATCTCCACTTTTTTAATGGCTGAATAGCATTCCATGGTATACATATAACACAGCTTGTTAATCCATTCCTGGATTGAGGGGCATTTAGGCTGTTTCCATATTTTAGCGATTGAGCTAAATATGATTGAGCTAAACAAATTGAGTTGCAATAAAGAATCTAGTACAAGTGTCTTTATAACAAAAGTTTTGTTTTGTTTTGTTTTCCATCTGGATAGATGTCCAGTAATGGGATTGCAGGATCAAACAAGAGGTCTAGGTTAAGTTCTTTGAAGTTTCTCCATACTTCCTTCCAAAAAGGTTGCATTTGTTTGCAGTCCCACCAGCAGTGTAAAAGTGTTCCTTTCTCTCCAAATCTGCACCAGCATGTGCAGTTTTGAGATTTTGTGATGTGGGCCATTCTCGCTAGAGTTAGATGATATTGATGATATCTCAGGGTGGTTTTACTTTGCATTTCTCTAATAATACTTAAAGAGCCCTAAGACTTAACCACAAGACTCATGAAAGTTATCAAAAAATATAGTAATGTCTCAGGATATAAAATCAATGTCCACAAGTCAGCTGCCTTTTTATATGACAAAAACAGCCAAGATGAGAGTTTAATTAAGTACACAAATCCTCTCACCACAGCCCCAAAGAAAATGAAATACCTAGGAATATACCTAATGAAAGAGGTGAAGAACCTCAATAAAGAAAATTATGAAACCCTAAGAAATAAAATAGCAGAGGACTTTAACAAATGGAAGAACATACCATCCTCATGGCTGGTAAGAATCAACATTATTAAAATGGCTATACTTCCCAGAGCAACCTACCAATTCAACATTATTCTATTAAAATACCAACATCCTATTTTCAAGACTTGGAAAAAATGATTCTGTGTTTGTATGGAACCAGGAAAAAACCCTGTATAGCTAAGGCAATTCTTAGTAATAAAAACAAAGCTGGGTATATCACCATACCAGATTTTAGGCTATACTACAAGGCCATAGTGGTCAAGACAGCATGGTACTGGCACAAAAATAGAGACATAGACATTTGGAATCAAATAGAAAACTAGGAAATGAAACCAACAACTTACAACCACTTAATCTTCAATAAACCAAACAAGAACATCCACTGGGGGAAGGACTCCCTATTCAATAAGTGGTGCTAGAAGAACTGGATATCCACATGTAAAAGACTGAAGCTGGACCCACACCTTTCTCCACTCACAAAAATTGATTCAAGATGGATAAAGGACTTAAATTTAAGGCATGAAATGATAGAAATCCTCAATGAAAGCATAGGAAAAACACTGGAAGATATTTGCCTGGGGAAGGACTTTGTGAAGAAGACTGCCATGGCAATAGCAAAAACAGCAATAATAAACAAATGGAATTTAAATAAACTGAAAAGCTTCTGTACAGCCAAGGAGACAACAACCAAGCAAACAGACAACCTACCTAATGGGAAAGGATATTTGCATGTTTTGAATCAGACAAAAGCTTGATAACTAGGATCTATACAGAACTTAAATTAATCCACAAGAAAAAACCCAACAATCCCATACATCAATGGGTAAGAGAGATGAACAGAACCTTCTCTAAAGAAGACAGATGAATGGCTAGCAAACACATGAAAAATGCTCATCACCCCTAATTAATAGAATTATTTAAAACTCCTACATACTTACTGTATTTCTATCAATTTGTTTTTTGTTGTTGTTGTTGTTGTTGTTGTTGTTGCAGTTCGGCCAGAGCCAGGTTCGAACCCACCACCCTTGGTATATGGGGCCGGCACCCTACTCACTGAGCCACAGGTGCCACCCTGTATTTCTATCAATTTGTTCTACCAGTGATTGAGAGAGGAGTGTTAAAATATTAAACTGTACATGTAATTGCCAATTTTCTGTATTTTTTGATATGTTGATTTTGCTTCATGTATTTTTGAACTTTATCATTTAGTGAAACACATTTAGGATTCCCATTTCTTCTTAATGTATTGACACTTTTATCATTTAAAAAGTCCCAATTATCTCTAATAATGTTTGCTTTCTCAAGTCTACATTATCTGGCATTAATATAGCCACTTCAACTTTCTTATATGTAGCTTTACTATAATGCTGAATAATCTTTATTTATTTTTAATTCATTCATACCTTCATATTTCAAGTGGCTTTCTTATAAATATTATAATGAATAAATGTGTTTTTTTAAGTCTAGTAATTTTTTATTGAATTGTTTGAACAATGTAAAAACTCAGTAATCTAACATGCTGCTCTTTGCTTTTTACCTGTTCCAAATATTAAAACATTTTTTTTTCACTTTTACTGTTGTAGTAGTTTTTATGATTTTTTCATTTCTACTTTTGGTTTGTTAACTATACTTTTTATTCTTAACTCCTTTTTCTAGAGTATGCAATGTTTATTTTTAACTTACTTTCAAATATTATGTTACTTTACCTATGACATAAAACTCAAGCAGCAATGTACCTTCAGATATCTTCAGTTCCTTTGTGGTATTAGTGACCTGCAATTTAAATTGATAAACCCACATCATTGCTGTTAGTTTCTAATTTTATCTTCAAGAATTTTTTTAAGTTCATTTGGCTTTGTTCTCTTCTTTTCTGAACCAAACCTTCTAGCTCATCAGTCTTTCTGAATTCTTGGTCTCCATCTCCTAAGTTCATTGAGGACCCTATGTACTTTTTTTATTTCTCTTCCCTGAATTGCTGGTCTGGAAGTTGACTCCCACAATAGAAACAGAGTGATTTTAATGATCTAGGTGTTTCTCCTTCCAAGGCTTGCAACTCTGTACTACTTGCTCTCCAATGACTGAAAGTTATTTCCCGTATTTAGAGCCAGTTTCCAATTGCTTACAGTGAATGGTTAAGTCCATTTCTTGTTATATCATTGTGACCCAAGTGACCATCCATCTTGCTTGTGATTAGTTATATTGATAAAATTGGCAGAATATTTGAAGGTAAATTAGAAATTCACACTGATAAATGCTGAATTTTTTGTGGAATTAAAGTAATTCCTCAATTCCTCAAGAAGAATGCATTATTGTTTTAGTGTTCCATGCTTTATATCCCAGGCACTGTGTCCTATATTAAAAATAGCTTTTAATAATGTTCTTGGGAAAATAGGAAACTGCCTGATTCAACAAGGCCAGAAAAGAGTGTGCCTCAAAAGCTCTAGGAACACTCACTCATCCATCAAGGTCCTAGGTAAACTGCAAAGGAGAGCTCAGAATTCACCTTACTATACAACAAAGGTTGTTTCATCTTATACTGAATGTAGAACAATTGAATGCATCTTTAGTTGCTGTGTGTATATATACACATTTTTAAAAACGCATATGTTAAAGGTGATAGTTTAGTTGACTAAGTATTGCTTACCAGTAGCACATGAGTAAAAAGAATAAATTTTTATTCATTTTACTTACCATGTATGATTGTACCTATATAAATATTTTATATGTAGTAGACACTTAATGCATATTTTAAATATCTGAAAATGAGTAATTAAGTGTAGATAAACCATGTGTAAATCATGTTTTTTAATTGTAAATCTACCTAGTTCAAAGAAACTCTTATTTGATTATGAACCTGAGACAGCAGTACATGCACAAATATGTTTATAATTACACATGAAAATTTAAAAGACAAATTATTTTAATGGAGTCATTTGCTGAATTGTTGAAACATAGAAGAGGTCATCAGAAGACACACTATTCACTTCACACATTGATAGTCTCTGCCTAATCATTGTTTTGTCATTTTCAACTTACCTACACAAAATTCTCTATTCTGGGAAAATACTTGTCATCACATTGCTGCACTCAAGTTTGATAGACTGTGAAAGTTTCAATTTCCATTCAGGACTCTTCCCCTATTCCTCTTCTAGAAAAAAAAATGGTATTACAATAAGAAAGAATCTGGGATAATTAGCAAATCAAGCTCAAGGATCAATCCAGTTCAATTGCTCTTCTTAATAGTCTGGAACGATGAGTTTCTTCTACATCTTTCTCATGAAAGAGATAACAGAAAAGAAAATTGAACATGACAGTTCCACTTTTCTGGCAATCACTAAGTGAAAAAAATGTTGCATGTAAAACTTTTCATTCCTGTATTAGAGATTTAAATCTGACTTTGTATAATCGTTCTTTTTCTCAAATTATACTTTGGGTGATCTTTAAGATGAAATAGAAGCATCATGCAAATCAATTGCTGTGTCAGTGACCTAAAATATTGTATAAAATGATCCCTTTAATGTACCAGATTATGAAAACTGTATTCTATAAGTACACAGAAATTATTGGTACTGTGAAAAAAAGAGCAACTCTATGCATTTTGCAAAAAAATACATTTTTCGTAAAATAGTATTATTAACATAATAATCAGATCTAGAAATATACCAGAGTATTTATTCCTATAGGCAATATAAAATGATTAACAACTTTTTCACATTGAAAGTAAAGAATACTAAGAAGTACACTAAGTTATTTTTCATTTCATTGAAGTATAATATATATATTAAAAAGTGTATGTCATAACTCTACAACTTAATGCATTTTTAAAGAGTAAACAAATTCACATAATCATCACTTAGATCAATCGTCAGCCTTCTCCAGCCCTCTCCTACATTTGCCTTACTTATGTAAGGGTAATCATTGTTTTAATGTCTAAAATAATACAATCTGAAACTACAAACAATGGACTCTTGCAGGCAGTTCTCTTTAATGCTGGACATCTTCAATTCAATGTGTTGATGAGCTTTATCAAAGGTATTGTTTTAGCTATAAAATTCTGATTGCTGTGTATTCTGACAGTACACAGATTTACCACAACATAATTATCCATGTGTCTCCAGTTGGAGGCTTCAGTTGATTTAAATTTTTGGTTTCTATAAATAGTGCCGCAATTAACATTTTCATGTATGGTCTGAAGGATATATAAACATCATTTTTGGGGGTGTTATACTTTTAGCTTCTTACATTAATGTACTATTTTTCATTTCATCCTTGAATGTAGAATTATTCAACATCTACATGATGTTCTTTTTTCTTTTTATCTACTTATTTATTTTTAGACGCTGGTGGGTACATAATGGCACCAGAAGGCAGTTTAATTTTCATTTTCCTTGAAGACCAATAAAGTAGGGTACGTGTGTCCTTCTTTGTAAAGTATCAGTTCAAAGTATACTTGGACATTTTTTTCTATTGATTTTCTATATTTTTATTATTGATTGGAAACATTTTTATATATTCTGTATATGATTACTGTCTAGGTGAGAAACATATAGCTATGAGGAAACTTACCAAGTAATTCACAGAAGGGGAAAAGCTAGAGCTTTCTAAATGTCAGAAAAGGAAAATAAATGTGATTTTGATAAACAAGTGTAGAAACTAGCACACAGGGTAGAATGCAATGAGCTCATGAGTTTATCCACAGTTAGGTACAAAAATTATTTTGTTCATTGTTCAGGAAAGAGTGTACTCTTAGATTCAGTGTACTCTTAGAAGCGTACCAGAAACACTCCAAGGTAAATCTTTTTCAAGTTCAGCTGGTTACAGCTGGTATTGATATCTCTCATTCAAGTATCGTCATAGGGTATTTTTTTTATAATACCTGTGTTCAGTTATTTCAACACATATATTAACTTAAAAATGCCTAAAATAATTTTTTCCTCAAATAACAGAAGGATTTCTAAATGCTTTATTTTTGATGACTTATCTGAAATTCCATGCTCAGTTGTCTAATGTTTGAGTTGTATTTTGATTTCTCCTTCAAATCTGCAATTTATAGTTTTACAGTTGCGTTTGCTTAGTTTTCCTTTCCTGTTTAGATCAATTTTGCTCATGATTACTCCTCAAATGTCAGACTTTCCATCAGTAATCATTTTTCTTAGATTTAAAACATTTTTTCAACATTTTCTGTAATGATTTCTTTGCATGAAGTTTTTGTTTTTCTGAAACTGTTTTTCCCCATAAGGTATAGAAGTCTGGTTAAAATGCTTTTATTTCTCAGGTAAAATATTTCCAAATTTTCCTCAGACTTTTGATGCAGCTAATTTTTATTTTATGCTGACTAAATTGAATATCTGAAGATTAAATATCAGAAATAATTTAAGGTCACTTCCTACTATGTTTACTATTGATTTTAACACAGTGTCTTTTTCTTTTTAAAGTTTGCTTTTTTGTGTGTAACTGTGATCTCATGTTTCTAGAAATTTTATCTTTGGGACCTCGTTAAGGACTTTGTTGCAGTTGATTTCTTTCTGAAAGGTTTTGTGTTGTTTCATCCAGTCATTTGAATTGCAGCAGATTGAGGCTGGTTCAATTACATTCTCTTCTAGATCTTTTCAAATCACACAACGTGGATGAGACCTCAACACCCAAGTATGATCTAGTTTGTGATTATAAATTACGAGCGAGCAGGAGAAGTTGCTTTCATGTTTTTCTCACTTTCCAGAGCCAAGTTTGAAATAAGCCTTCTCCTTGAAGTTGCGGTCTAAGCAGGAAAGTTCTTTTCTCATATTCTCTTATGATGAAGGTTTTGCCCTTTGGGATCCAGATTTATGAAAGTTTTAACAGTAGATTTCCATTCAGTTAGGGCCTATTCTTTCACAATTCTCCTGCTTGCATTGCATATGAACGTGGAATATTGTTCCAAGTGTCAACAGAAATTGTTCTTAGATAACTATATATTGATACAGATATAAAAACTTTCTAGAGTTTCCCCCTGGCTTGAATAATGGTTTGCTGTACACAAGTGTGCACGCATACGCATGCATGTGTGTTTGTTTAAATACACATGTATATTTGATCTATATTTCTATGTATTTGTTAAATATGTTATATAAGTGCATGTGTGTATGCACCAACTCATGATTCATTACAGTGTTTAATTTGTTTTAAATTTTGTATAAAACATAGTGTAAGTGCTGAGTGCTTCAGTCGAGATGCTCCTATGCACCATACTCCCTGATTCAGACATCAAAGATGTTTATAGGACTGGCTTACATTTGAGTTCTTATGACTCCTTAGGCTCTTCTTGACTGTGACAGTGTCTAGTCAAGAACATCCTTGTTTTTGATGTTCTTGACAGTTTTGAGGAATACTGATCAGATATATTATGTAATGTTTCTGTATTGAAATTTACATATATGTGTATATATATATATTTCATGTTTAGACTGAGACTACTGGCTTTATTGAGGAAGACCACAAGGGTAAAGTACTATTTTTTTTTTTATCACATCCTATCAAGGATCACTATAATTTGTGAATGCTGACCTTGATCACCTTTCCAAAGTACAGTTTATTGGGGTTTTCTACTGTACAGATTTCTTTTTTTTTTCCATTTGGTACTATTTAGCTTCTTTCTAGTATTTATTTTTTCTTTCCTTTGCCAACAAACACTTTCTGCTTTATGAAGAGGCTTTAAAGACCTTTACCAGATTTGCAAGGAATCTACTGATCTTTAATCAGATTTTTTTTTCTGAACCAACTTTATAGTTTATCATAAGGTTACTTTTCATGTGTAGTTTTGTTTTCTCTCTTTTCTATTATGCTTCTTTCTTTTCTTTTCCTCTTATAAATACAGCATAAAATTGAGCTCTTTCCTATAACAAAAACAATTTTCTTCTCTCCTCTGAGCTTGAAAGTATGAAACTTGGATTTTAGAATTATTGGTATTAATGTTGTAGCTACTAAGACATAATTCTTTGTGTGACTATTGAATATCTATTGATTTTTTGATTGTATTATGTTTTCATTCATGTTATAAATTTCTTTTACTTGCTATGCTATATTTCAGTATATTATCTTGCAATTATTTTTAGTAATGCTATTATCTGGAAATAAAATAATGACTGCTTTATAAGTTATTTTTGTTTGCTTCTAATATCTAGACCAGTGATTCCCAACCTGGGGGAACTGACCCTTTCTTAACAATGAAAATACATTGCGGCATTAGGAAGGTTGAGAAGCACTGATCCAGACCTTCACAATAAAGGTAAGGAAAGATAAAGTGGCAGGAATTCTTGAATGAATTTCTTCATACATCAATGGTAGAGCCATCCATTTGTCCACCCCTAGAATTTCAAAAACTACTTCTCTTGTAACTTTGGCCTTCATAGCATTCTTTGGTATATGTGTGCGTATACGGGGCTGTCAAGTATGAGCCTCAAAGTAAGCAAACACATAACGTAGTTTCTCAGCTTCCATCCCTGGTTGTTAAGACGATAATGATCACCAAAATTCCTCCCCCAGATTCACAGCCTTCCATGACTATTTGTTTTGATGACCAACCATAGTGGTCTTACTACAGTTAATACTTGCTTTTCCATCCATCCAAGAGAGACTATATCCCTGTCATTTGCTTCATTCTAATCACCAGACAACTGAGCACAATCCTTTTCCTGTCCCATTTCCTTTTGCTTCACTTCCAAAACATTTCCTTTAAGTCCTTCAAAATGCATGATTTTCTGCAAGAAAAAATAATCTAATGAGACTGCTATCTCTTAACTTTTATATCTTTTCTCTAAATAAAGTCTATCTTACCCTGAATTTAATTTATTGCCTGTTAACCTTCTGTGGTGGATACTTTTTATTCTCCTTTCTCTATTGTGTCTATGAGTAAAATTGCAGCACCTGCTTTTTTGTGATTTCCATTTGCCTGAATTATAGATGACCATCCCTTCACCCTGAGTCTATATTTATCTTTAGGGGTAAGATGAGGTTTTTGTATGCAGCAGATATCTGACCTGAGTTTTTGTATCTAGTCAGCCAATCTGTGCCTCTTTAGAGGACAATTTAAGCCATTCACATTAATTGAGAGTAAGCCTAATAGTATTTTGGATATCGAGTTCTTCAAAACTCCAGTGGACATTTTTAATCCTTTTGCCACTTTGGAAGTTGGAATTTGATCAGAAGTTTCTGAGTGAGGTTACTTTGGTGGTAAAGCATTGTGCTTGTCATTGTGGACAATGGGTCTGAGAATATTCTAGAGCGCTGATTTAGTTATGGCAAAATTCTTCAGCATGTGGATGTCATTAAAGTATTTAATTTCTTCCATCATAAATGAAACTCAGTTTAGCTGGATACAGGATCCTGGATTAAAAGTTATTTTGTTTTAGGAGATTAATGGTTGATTACCATTTTTTCTGAGCTTGAAAAGTTTCAGAATAAATATCTGCAGTCATTCTAATATTCTTCCCCTTTAGGTTATGGTTTTCTTATGTCTGGCTGCGTGCAGAATTTTCTCCTTCATATAAACTTTAGTGAAGTTAATTATATTGTGTCTACGAGATGTTTTATTTGGATTGAGTCATGCTGGGGTTCTGAAACTGTCTGCTATTTGGATTTCAGAAGCTCTTGACATGTTTGGGAAGTTCTCTTTGATTATCTCTTGGAATAGAGCATCTGGGCCTTTCAAAGCAAGTTCTTCTCCTTCAGGGATTCCGATAAGGCAAATGTTTGCTCTTTTAGAGTGATCCCACAATTCTCTCAGGGAATGGTCTGTTTTTGCTCTCTACTTCTCTTTCTTTTTGAGCATTTGGGAGCATTCAAAAACTTTGTCTTCAATGTCAGAGATCCTTTCTTCTGCCTGCTCCATTCTGTTCCTGAGGGATTCTATCATATTTCTCAGATTTTTGAGGGCTGCAAGTTTTTGTGTCAATGTGTCAAAATCTTTGGTGATTTTGTCTTTGAATTCATTGAATTATTTATACAACTTTTGATATGCTTCTTGAAATTCTAATTATATCTTTACCTCCATTCTGTTAATGTTAAATGCCATCCAAATTCTGAGCTTGATTCTGACATCTCAGCCATTTGTTAATGAATGAGATCATCTAGTGTGTCTGTTTTGTCATTCCTTGGGAGAGTTGATCTACTCTGATTATTCATGATGCCAGAGTTTTTCTGCTGATTCTGCCCCATGATTATTTTGCATCATTTGGCTAGATGGGCAGTTAAGGTGAAATTTGCTTCAGGAGGCTCCTGAAGTTGTGGTTAATCAGCCCTTTGCCAAGGATCTGGGATTGGTAACTGTAGCTTTTTACTCTACAGCTTTGAAAAGGACTCATACAGTCTGAGGGTCTAGGGACCTGCTTGTTGTGGTTTGGTTAGGTGGGTCTGTCTTGTATTCAGCTGGTCTTTGTCTGATCCTAGTGGATCAGTGACTCTGGGTTGAAGTCTCAGCTGTGGAGAAATACAAGCAATTAAGCCACTCTGCCCACCCCTCCATGGGCAACAACTGGAAGAGGAAAATCAACCCTTCATGTTACTACACAACCAGGGTACCACCCAAAAGGCTCCTTTGGTGAAGGGCCCAGGTCAGGAGTTCCAAATCAATTGACCCAGTCAGTACCAATTCTCAAGTGAGAGAGTTCAAAAGGTCTCCAGCAACTAGATAGCAGAGGTCTACTGGCTGCTCAATTGTGGCTCGCTCTGGTGCTCTGTGGAGTCAGAAAGGTCTGCTTAGTGGCAGAGTTGAACCAGGGGGGTGGTGTCTCTTTCCCCACCTTGCACTTCTTTCAAACCCAGTCACTGGTAACCCCACGGGGCTGTGGTCTTTCTCCCTCCAATAAGCAGACATGCCAAGGCTTTGCACCTGCCAGAGTCAAAGGAAAGTCAATGCCCCCTAGGCCTGACCACCACCACCTGCCACCAGCTGGCTGGGGGAGCTGAGGCCTGCCTACCTTGGGTACTCAATGGCAATGGGTGACTGTTCCACCTGAGCTCAGTCTGAACCTGATGATAACAAGACAGCAAATGATTTTCTCCTTCAGCCACCATGTGTTTGCCCCAGCTACTCTCTAGCACAGGCATACCTATGGGGCAAGTTCTGGCTTCCTCTAGCAGTCTTCAGAGTTGGGGAGGTGTTTCTCCAAGATTAGATACCAGCAGGATTGCTCTATTCTTGCTGAATCTTCGTGGGAGGTGTTCCTGTGCAGCTCCCAGGCAGGTCTCACAGCCAGGGAGGTAGCTGTTGTGGTGACTCTGGAGCCCAGCGCTCTTGGAGAGCAGCTCTGGCAGGGCAAAGCATGGTGCAGTGGCTCCAACAAGGTAGGACATAGGGTTTGAGGCTCCATCAGGGTGTGATGCAGGGCACAGAACGCTTGGTTAGACAGGGCAGAGCATGGGCTCCCAGGGCTCCTCCCACAGCTGGTCCTCACATTCGCAAAGCCAAGCAATAGCCTCCCTCTCTTTCTCTGCACTACTGCTGGGCTCACTGTAATAGTGCAGCTTTTCTACCACAACCCTTGCAGTGTCTGGATCTGGTGGTGAACCTGTCATTCTGGTCTCTGCAGGGGTTAGGCTTCTGGATCATCAGGGAAGTGGTGAAGGGTAGATTGGGAGTTCAAAATGGCAGGGAAAACGTTAATTCAAATTTCATGCCTGGCAAGAGAGTGCTCAGGGTCATAGCAGGGTCCCTCTCGAGAAATAGTCTCCACTTTCTAAAGCTCTCTCCCATGGGGTAAGACAAGAGGTCCTCAGTTCATCACTCATCTGTAGAAAACCTACAGTGAGCAAAAAAACCCAACCAAACAAAGAAAAAAAACCAAACCTCTCTTGGGGGAGGGGATGGACACTATTCCTTTGGGATGAGTTTTGTAACTTGAAACTTTGTTTCTTGGAGTCACAGCTTGCCCCAGCAGAGGTGACATGCATTTATCACTCATTTCTCTCAGTTTAGCTCCCAGTCTTCAGCTTTATTGGATACTTCCTGGTCATTATCCTTCCCTCTAGATGGGAGCTTCTGTCAAAAACTGGCTCCAGTCAGCCAACATGCCCCCAAACTGTGACCATGTTGTTAGCAATCCTGCTGCCATTCTTCCTCCTGTGTTTTTCCTTCCTAGCTGGACAGAGCCCTCTGTATTTTATATTTTACCCATTTTCGCTTTCCTTTGCTTTGTCAATGACAACTATCTCTACCTGACACCAAATTTATTTAAAAACTTATTTTTTGTTTTCTGTTCATCCCATACCCCATAAAATGTAATTCCTATTAGGACTTATATTCTTCCCACTTACTGTTTTGTCAATGGAAAAAAAATAATCTGTTAGTGCAATGCCTGTGTTGTATCTTTACAAAACTAAGTTTCCAGCAGTTATGATAATAAAAAGTGAGTGGCACATGAAAATGCATGTGGAACAGGAAATAAGGTTGTCAATGTTAAATTAGATTCTAATGTTTGGCAAACAGATGATAAGAAGTTTTAGGGTATAAATACTTATTAAGTTGTGTGGGCATAATAACATAATACATGAAATTATTAGATATGAGGAAGGCAATTAAGTTCATGAACTAATCCTAAAAAAGTGCTACACAGCTCATTGCTGAATGTCACTATGGTCACTTTTGAAGTACTCCCCTTAGGAGCTATGCACCAATACCAATACCTATTCCACCCTTCAAAGGAATTTTAGAATTCTTATTATGGAATGATCATTAGTGCTGTCATTGTATTACCCTTAATGCCCTAACTGTCATCAAAATGTCCTTCTTTCAATAGTTCCTTTATCTTTAGATAATGAGAAAAGTCACTGGGACCAGATAAGATAAGTAGGGAGTTGTTTACCAGCTGAAACTCTATCACAGACAGTGCTGAGAGCTGGTGCATTGTCATGATGCATGAGCCTTGAATTATTGGCCAACATTTTTAGTTAACATTTTCCTATTTATCAATGTTTACTTGGTCTTATATGCTTCTCATATTTAGTTGATGATTTTAATGCACAATTGGACAGATTTTTGCAATATTTTTGTCAGTTCTGTTCATTACTGGCTGCAGTGACCTTTTTTAATCAATGACATTATCTCTCCCCTCAGAAAAATATTTCCTCCATCTATACACTGCCACTTTCTTCATGGCTTTATCCTATCAACTTGGAATAACATGCCCCTTAATTTGCTTCCACTCTTGCCAAGCTTGTCAAGAAATTTAATGTTTGTTCATTGCTCTAATTCAAGCCCCGACATTCTTGTGATGGCACAAAAACCTGCAACAACAATAATGAATTCAACTCAGCCAGACACCATCATATGTCAACACAAACCCTACTGTGAGGCATTGAAATGCAAAAGTTATGAAACCTTAGTGAGTTCTTTGTACAAAGCTGCCAACATAACTGCACAGTTCCAAGTTCATAAACTTAAATGTCAGACTTCATTTGATTTAGGAGCCCCTTAAAAACATTACCTATCATGAAACAATTTTTTAAGTGGTCAAAGATGCGAGTCATGTTTCAGTCTTTTACATGTGGTCATCCAGTTCTCCCATAAACATTTATTGAATAAGGATTCTTTCCCCAGTATATGTTTTTGTTGGGTTGATCAAAATCAGATGGCCATACGAGGCTGGTTTCATCTCTTGTTTTTTTTTTCATTTGGTTCCAAATGTCTATGTCTCTATTTTTGTGCCAATATCATGCTTTGTTGATTATTATGGACTTATAACATAACCTAAAGTCTATTGGGGTGATGCCACCATCCTACTTTTTATTACTAAGAATTGCCTTGCTTATATGTGTTTTTTTTCTGGTTCCATACAAAATTAAGAACTGTTTTTTCCAAATCTTCAAAATATGATATCAGTATTTTAATGAGGATTGCACTGAAGATAGCTTTGGGAAGTAGATTGCTTTGGGAACTGTAGATTGCTTGGGAAGTATAGACATTTTAACATTGTTGATTCTTCCCAGTCAGAAGCCTGGTATGCTCTTCCATTTGTTAATGTCTTCTGCTACTTCTTTTCTTAATGTTTCATAATTCTCTTTTTAGAAGTCCTTCACCTCTTTTGTTTGTTATATTCCTAGGTATTTCATTTTCTTTGAAGCTACTGTGTAGGAAATTTTGTCTCTGATTAGGTTCTCAATTTGGCTACTATTGACATATTCAAGAACAACTTATTTGTGGACATTGATTTTATATCTGGAGACATTGTTGTATTTTTTGATCACTTCCAGGAGTCTTGTGGTTGAGTCTCTGGAATTGGCTAAATATAAGGTCACATCATGGGCAAAGAATGAGAGTTTGACTTCCTCTTCTCCCATTTGGATGCTCTTTATATACTTCTTTTGGATGGTTGCATGGGTTAGAACTTCAGGATGGATAAAAGGTGTACATCTAAGACAGAAAATAATAAAAATCCTAGAACAAAGTGTGGGAAAAACACTTAAAGATGTAAGCCTGGGGAAAAATTTCATGAAGACGACATCCATGGCAATTGCAACAACAAAAATTAACAAATGAGACTTAATTAAACTGAAAAGTTTCTGCATAACTAAGGACACAACAATCAAAGTAAATAGACAACCTTTAGAATGGGAAAAAATGGTTGCATATTACAAATATAAAAAAGGCTTTGTAAATAGGATCTGTAGAGAATTCAAATTAATCAGAAAAAAATAGAGATAACAATCTCATCTATCACTGGGAAAGAGACATAAACAGAACCTTCTCTGAGGAAGATAGATGAATGGATAACAAACATATGAAAAGCTCATCACTCCTAATCATCAGAGAAATGCAAATCAAAACCACCCTGAGATATCACCTCACCCCAGTAAGATTAGCCCACAAAATCCCAAAGTGGCAGATGCTGGCATGAATGCAGAGAGAAGGAAACACTTTTCCACTGTTGTTGGGATTGAAAACTAATAGTCTCTTTGGAAAGAAGTATGGAGAAACCCCAAAGAACTCAAGTTAGACCTCCCATTTGACCCTGTAATAGCACTACTAGACATGTACTCAGAATAAAAAAACAAATTATTTTATTGTAAGGTCATATGCACTAGATTGTTTTTTGCAGCTCAGTTTACAGTCACCTAGATGTGGAAACAACCTAAATGCTCATCTAATCAGAAATGGATTACAAAACAGTGGAATATGTATACCATGGAATACTATTCAGCTTTTCATGACTTTTCAGATGACTTTACATTTTTTGTATTAACCTGGATGGAGATGAAACACATTCTTCTCACTAAAGTATCACAAGAATAGAAAAGCAAATATCCAATGTACTCAATACTAATATGAAGCCAGTAGACATTCTAATTTACACCCACATAGGAGAAAACTCATTTCAATTCAATTTGGGGGGAGGGGGAATAAGGAAGAAGGTGGGGGGGATTTATGTATGTTGCTTCCACTGAATGGACACAATTTAAGAGTGTATGGCATACCTTTGGGATCCAGGGCATAACTATAAGAGGGATCCTATCTAACAAATTAAAGAAGAAAAAAATAAAGGAAGGAAGGGAGGGAAGGAAAAAAGAAAGAAAGAGAGAGAAAGAAAAAAAAAAGTGAGGGGGGAAAGAAAGAAAGAAAAAAAGAAAGAAAGAAAGAAAGAAAGAAAGAAAGAAAGAAAGAAAGAAAGAAAGAAAGAAAGAAAGAAAGAAAGAAAGAAAAGAAAGAAAGGAAGGAAAGAAAGAAAGAAAAGGAAACATAACCTAAATGTGAAGGCCTCTTTGGGCTATAAAGTTTCAGGAAATTTGCACCAGGATCAGGTCTTTTATGCGATTCTACCTGAGAAATTATAATTAATAAATGTGGCCAGTTTGGTTTAGAAGGTATTTCATATAGTATTTGATTGATTCAACTTTACTTAGTAAATATTTCCATGAAAAACAAAAATTTGTTTGTTTTGTTCACCATTTTAATAGTAGTGATTCTCATACTGCCTACCATATTGTAAGATTTAAATTATATAGAATGAATATTGAATGCTGTCAATAATTTTTGGAGCTGTGAAGTTATCATGTATTCAAACATTCAGTATTACTTCCAGACTTGTTATAGTATAATGGATAAATGCAATAGCCAATTTCTTATATGAAAAATACAGGAAAAGCTTCTTCTTCTTTTTTTTTTTTTTTTTCTGGAACAGAGCCTCAAGCTGTCCCCCGGGTAGAGTGCTGTGGCATCACAGCTCACAGCAACCTCCAACTCGTAGGCTCAAACGAGTCTCCTGCCTCCGTCCCCCAAGTTGCTGGGACCACAGGCACCTACCACAACACCTGGCTATTTTTTGGTTGCAGCCATCATTGTTGTTTGGCAGGCCCAGGCTGGATTTGAACCTGCAGCCTTAGTTGTATGTGGCTGGTGCCTTAGCAACTTGAGCCACAGACACCGAGCCAGGAAAAGCTTCTTGATAGTAATGAATTATGATTTTTTAATAACTTTACCTCTAATTTTGGGTGCAGTGCCTAACATAAGTAGGTCTCTATTTACGTTAGTTTAATGAAGTGAATTGGAAGAGGAAAAAGTATGTTATCATTCCCTCTGGCCTTTGACTTCTGTTCTATTTCTCATAGTTTATGATGTAGTCATGATTCCATAATTATTATATTTTCATATACTTTAATTCATAAAGGACCACACCCCAAATTTTAAATGGAAAATGACACTTGCTATGCAATATATTTAAAAAGTAATCTACATTTCAGGGAGGCACCTGTGGCTCAGTGAGTAGAGCTGGCCCCATATACCGAGGGTGGTGGGTTCAAACCCAGCCCTGGCCAAACTGCAACAAAAAAATAGCTGGGCATTGTGGCAAGTACCTGTAGTCCCAGCTACTCGGGAGGCTGAGGCAGGAGAATTGCCTAAGCCCAGGAGTTGGAGGTTGCTGTGAGCTGTGTGAGGCTGCCATGGCACTCTACTGAGGGCAATAAAGTGAAACTCTGTCTCTAAAAAAAAAAATTAGTATATATATAAAAAAGTTATCTATATTTCAGTAGAATATAGTGATTTTAAGTGATGTGATTAAGAAAAAAACATCTTTGGGCATGAGGAATTTTTATTAATAATGGTGAATTGTAGTGATTGGTCTTGGATGCCATTTCCAATTATACTTAATAAAATGATTTTAGCACATATGCTAATTTGAAAAAGAAGTGGATTTATTATTTAGGTGAAAATAATGCAAATTAAAATATAGAATAGAGTGAAAACTTGGATTTTTCTTTTTCTTTTTTTCTAATTCAGTATTTCTCATATTAATGGAACTACTCTTGCAAAAATAGAAAAGTAGATTTTCAACAAAACCTTGAACTGCTTCACAATTTGAGTAATGTTGTAAAATAATCACAACTAATTTAGAAACTCACTGGGAGAAAACATTTTTTTTTAAACTTTTCTACTTTAAAATCACATAATACTTTTTTATTTTTTATTTTTTATTGTTAGGATTCACTGAGGGTAAAAGAATTGCATTGAACTGATTGTGTTTGTTAGGTAAAGTCCCACCTGTAATTGCCTTCCACCCCAAAGGGATGTGCCATACACCATGACCCCCTAACCTTCTTCCTCCTCCCCTCTACCTGCTCCCTCATTCCCCTACCCTCCACCCTGTATTAGATCATCTACTGACTTCATATTGAAATTGAGTACATTGGATTCTTGCTTCTCCATTATTCTGATGCTTTATTAAGAAGAATGTGTTCCAACTCAGTTTAGGTTAATACAGAAGATGTAAAGTCTCCATATTTTTTAACGAGTGAGTAGTATTCCATGGTATACATATACCACAGCTTGTTAATCCACTCCTGGGTCCATAGGCATTTAGAATGTTTCCACATTTTGGCGATTTTAAATTGTGCTGCAATAAATAGTCTAGTGCAAATGTCTTTATGATAAAATGATTTTTTTTTCCTTCTGGTTAGGTACCTAGTAATGGGATTGCAAAATCAAATGGCAGGTCTAATTTTGTAGATCTAATCTAATTTCTCCATACTTCCTTCCAAAAATTAATAAACCAATTTAAAGATTTTACTTCTTTTCCTGGAATTATGAGAAGTGTTAAAGAATTATATTTTTAATTTTAGTTAAATATGCACTATTTTCAACACTATGATTATTAACAGTCTAAGCTGGTTAGAAAACCCTTTATGTAATGGACAGGATGATGCATATTTTAGGCATTGTAGGACATATGGCTTCTGTTGGAACTATTCAACTCTGTCATTGTAACATAAAAGAGGCCACAGACAGTGATAAACCAATGTGGCTATGTTCCAATTAAACTATTTACAAAAACAGGTTGTGGGTTAGATTTGACCTAGGGGTTGCAGTTTGTCAACGTTGGTCTAGGTGAACACACACAAAAAAGTGTTTGGTTTAAATATTAAAATTGAGCCTGGTGTATGACATGGGTGGCAAGAAAAATATTTATGAGGCCAAAATAACAATTGAACGTCATTATATGAATTTGTTATTAGTCAAAATAGTAAATGAATGTCATTATATAAATTCAATCAACCTCTTAATACTATTAAAGTAAATTAAATATGCAATAAAGCTGTGCAGCTCAAAGATTTTCATAATAGTTCTTACTTAGTACTCCTAAAGGTCTACAAAAGAATGTTTGACCATTACAATTATTTTTTATTTACTAGGACACATTTCCCTCAATCTTATAAATGTTATATTTTTCAAACCCTATGCAATAGAGATTATTGTCTTCTGAAAATATTTTAAAAGTTTATGCAAATATAAAATTAAAATTAAAAACAACCATTCCATCTTATAAGGTAATTGAACATAAAAGAAAAAAAAATGAGAGTAATAACAAAACAATAATTGGTCACCTTAGTCTATGTTATTCTAGCTCAGCAAAATAGTTTCTGAAGTTTTTAGAAATTTGTTTACTAATAAAGTATTCTTTATGATGACTATTAATTAAGCTTTATTAACTTTTCCTGTCAGGAAATGCCATCTGATGGTAATATTTATTTTTGGCAAAATTAACTGTATGCTCACAGCAAAGTGACTCCCCATGAAGCCTGCCTACATCTTCACTGAATCATGGTCATTCTAATTTCCTCATTACAAATTAACTGGTACAAAATGACTGAATGTTGACTTTGCTACTTGCATGTGCTTATCTATATACATAAACATGATATTGATATATGAATATTAAAATTTGCAAATGTAAAATTTATGTATTTGCCATGTGAAACATCAAATAAATGATGTTTACTCTATTTTCCATTCAATTTACATTACCTAATTCTAATCTTCTAATGCCACGTTAATTTCTAAAACTAATGGTAAGGGAAACAAACAAATAATGACAACAACAACAACAAAAAAGCAAGTATCCCTTAATACTCATTAAATTCTTTAATTCTCATTAAATGAACACATGAGAAATGCTTGGAGTTTATTGCCATCTTGAACTGAATGGTGATTATGTAAGGAGAAACGTATAACATTTCTTGTTAAACCTTAAATGAACAGAGAACAATCCTTTCTATGTATCATAACTAGTAATAATGAGTTGTCATTATGAGAAAGACACTAACCAATTTATGAACATGGCTAGCCACATCATTTTTACTTAGCAAATTATGTCTTTAATTTCAAGTGGCAAAATTGTGTCTCTATTGTGATTTTATTAGCAACCAATAAAATAGTATGAAAACTTAATGAATAATGTTGAACAAGTACTACAATTTAATAGATATATTCGCAAATCTCCATTTATTTAGTTCATTTGGTAAAACCATTACCATTCTATCTGTGTTTTGATATATTAACTAAATTTGAATGTTAATTAAATGCTAGTCTCCCCACTTCTTTGAGTTCTTATTCTCCCTCTCACCACAGTTCTGGATTTCATGTATTGTGGGTTTTGGCTATTACAAAGCTTCCAAACATCCATCTCCCGAGTGAAGGAGGTAAAAACCTTGTGTTACAGGACACTGCTCCAAACGAAAATCTTTTACTTCTTTTCCTGGAATTATGAGGAAATCTTATCCAGTTTACATACTTGGATATCCTGCAGGAACATTGCCAGACAATGCCTCTACCATGTTAGCATTCCCAGAATTTCCCAAGGTAGGTGGTGTGCCTCTCCCTTGTAGGTCTGATGGCCAGGAGAGGACATGAATTCTAAGGAAGACCTCATTATTATAAGGTACCAGTTTTATTTGAGTTCTCTATGATTTTCAAATAAAACAAAACAGAAAAATTCTGTTATCTTTAAACAAAGAGGAATGAGCCATTACAGCATGCTCAGACGATCCAAGAGAATCTGGAGATTCAGTTTTCTCAAAAAAAAAATCCATATCCCCATTCCAAATTTTATCATGATGATATTTCCTTATCGTGGCCCTGATGACTTTGATTTAAGAGCATTCATTCTCTAGTTTAGGAATTTATCATTTTGTGCAGTTCTGCCACGCTCAACAATTATGTGTCTAACTTCAGCTCAGTTGAGACTCTAGCTACGGAAGGCAAGAGTTCTTGGGTGCTGCCCCAGAATATCTGTAGCACTTAAACTTTGTTTTAATTTGATGATTAATTGATTGAAGTCTGACATTTTTTTCTCTTAAACTCATCAGTATCACTTATCAATATCATAAAAATCTACCCAGTTCCACATTCCTCATTGTTGCTGTTTTCTCCATATCCTTCAAATATAAGGAATAATGCATAAGCTGTGGTAGAAATTATCTCTTCATGCCCTGTGTTCTATTCCAGGTCAGGACAGGTAAAAACACACTGCTACAAATCAGAGGACTATCTGTATTCTACCTATGATGTGGTCTTATTGGAAATCCACTTGGTAAATGACCCACTTCCAGATCAACATCATCCTTAGAGTATGATCCTAGGACTACTTCCAATATCTGACAGTAGGATCTTGAGATTATTGTGGAAGGGATCACTGGGGGAAGGGTCCTTTAATTAAAAAAAAAACAAAACAAAAACAGGTGACTCTTCCACCACGAAGCAGGATAGGGTGACAGAGCTAACTAATGATTTGTCTTGACTGGAGAGTAGCATCACCCTGGTCACCACAGGGTGGTATCAGCCAGGATTTTCACACTTTGAGACAGAGAAAGAACTTAACTTTCTTTCAGTTAGTTTTTGATGATTGCAGGTCTTGATGAGGAATTGAGTGCATCATTGCTCAGGCTAGATTATCCCAGTCTGACTGAAAGTGATTCTCTAAAAATGAGCACCTGTTTACCCTAACAGCCAACATACATATGAACACCATCTGGGGGTAGGCACACAGCCCAGGGTATTGACAGGTCACATAACATACCCCAAATACCTTGTTTCTAAAACTGTTTTGCAATCGGACATGACCAGAGAATCACCTCAAATAGTTTCATCAATATAATAATGGAGGACAGCTTGCCAGTAACATTTTTGTGAATTCACAATAGATTTCAAAGACATGAGCCATTGGAGTGGCATGGATGAAAATGATTGTAAAAGACTAAAAATATATATTAAAAATGCTTTAAACCATTATTAAGCATGCAGACTCTTACAACATAATATTGTTTCTAATACATGCATTTATTCATTCATCACATAATGTGATCAATACAGCAGATACATAATGAGAACCAATTATGTGCCACTTGCTGTGCAAATTACTGGGGCCAAAGCAGTAAACAACATGCCTGTGGCTGTCTGTATATAGTTGAGGGCACCGGAGGTTGATATGCAAAGACATGGATTTTAGTGATAAACAGAATATAGTATTCACGGATCTGTGAGTGTTGCAAATTGGATGGATAGAAAAAAGTCCCAAATAGTGAAGGATCAAAATGAAGAAATGTATTAAAGTTTATACAAAAATTTAACTAAGTTGGAAAAATAAGAGCTTGGTATTTAAACAAGCCCTTTTGGAAACAGAAAACATTCTAGGAAAGGACATTTTCATGAATGATGCTATGTAGCCGTAGAAAAAATAATAGTGCTTTCTCTTCTCACCTGAAAATCTTTTCTTACAGTGGCCTCTGAGATTCCTACTCTACACATTTATTCATTCCCTCATTCACTCTTTCTTTCCCACTGCTGGTATACAAAAGACATTT
>NW_003852480.1:4536438-4537565 GCF_000181295.1 Otolemur garnettii
CTCCTATCTCAGCCTTCTGAGTAGCTGGGACTACAAGCATGCACCACCATGACCAGATAATTTTTTTTTTTTCTGAATTTCTTATAGAGGCAGAGTCTTTCCATTTTACCCAGGCTGGTCTTAATCTCCTGGCTTCAAATGACCCTCCCCCTTTGTTCTCCCCAAACGCTGGGATTATAGGCATGAACCAATCACTTGGTCAAGATAACTAGTTGGACTGAATTGATAATTTTAAAAATAATGAAAAACTTTCACATATTTATACATATGTATTTACATATATTTTTCATACTTACTGAAGTAAAATAGATATAAAGCATCCAATTTGGCAGCATTTGCAATAGTGTGCAACTACCACTTTCTATACTTTCAAAACCTTTTCATCACCCTAGAAAAATCTTCTGTACCATGAAGTAATTACTCCACATCCCATAGCAACCACTAACCTGCTTCCTGTCTCCATGGATCTGCCTATTGGGGGGAGGGTTATCATATAAAATTAATCATATGATAGGTGCTATCTTGCATCTGTCTTCAGATGATAAAGATAATTTAAACCCAAAAATCTGAAGAAAATATTTAGAGTGAGGCTTCTGACAAAAACAACCAGAGTAAAATGTTTGGTTAGTAAATTTAATTGTTTGGTTATTCTGATTGGTTTTTAATTTTGCATGATCAAATGCGATTTATTAATAATGAGTAAACTTGTTTTTTAGTTTTTTTAGTTGTTGAATGCTTTTTAACATATAAACATTAATTTTTCTTTCAGGAAGTCATAGAAAGAGGCTCTGATACAAACAAATATCCTGAAGACGCCAATTCTTTCACATAAATCATCAACGGCAAAAACAAGGAAGGGTATCCTATTTCCTCTTAAACAGAGACCAGTTCTGAATATTTACTTGTTTAATATGAATGAATAACATCGGAATTCTGAGCACAAATCCCAGACAATGTGGTGTTTTTTTCTGTAGCCAACAACAAGGAAATAATGCTCAAAATTTCTGTGAACTTCCTACTATTTCACTGCATAGCAGCCTTGAGAATAATTTCCAAGCTGCCACCTTGTTGAGAGAGAGACCAAAGGGGCTTTCATACCTTAGTCTTTTTTTTTTTTTTTTTTTTTT
>NW_003852480.1:4537772-4547629 GCF_000181295.1 Otolemur garnettii
AACCGCCACCTTAGGTGTACGTGGCTGGCGCCTTAGCCAGGGGCTTTCGTACCATGTTGAGAATTAAAATTCAGTAAGTTATAGTGTTACTATTACCACATAAAATGGATATAAAACCTAATGTCATGATTAATTATAACTTTCCTGTCAAATTGGAACCTCTACTCTGCAGTCTAGACAAATCATTGGTTAACTATGTCACCCTATCCTGCTCTGTCCCTTCCTTTTTATTAAAGGACCGCTATCTCAATAGATCACTTTTACAGTGTATGTGTACTAAAATGTCTTTTGTATACCAGCAGTGGGAAAGAAAGAGTGAATGAGGGAATGAATAAATGTGTAGAGTAGGAATCTCAGAGGCCACTGTAAGAAAAGATTTTCAGGTGAGAAGAGAAAGCACTATTATTTTTTCTACGGCTACATAGCATCATTCATGAAAATGTCCTTTCCTAGAATGTTTTCTGTTTCCAAAAGGGCTTGTTTAAATACCAAGCTCTTATTTTTCCAACTTAAATTTCTGTATAAACTTTAATACGTTTCTTCATTTTGATCCTTCACTATTTGGGACTTCTTTCTATCTATCCAAATTGCAACACTCACAGGTTCTTGAAAACTCAGAATTTATTCTCAGAAAAAACTACAATATTATTTTTAGGTAATCATACAAACATGATTCTCATACCACTTTGTTTATCCACTTACATTTTTAACATGCCATTCCTCATAAAACACAATTTTCTACTTTGTTCCCAAAGAGAATATTCTTGTTTATTTTTTGACTTGCCTGTTCACTGTCATTTGGAGGAAATCTGTCACTCAATTTCCAATATTCTAATCATTTCTTTGCCTTTCCTATCTTCTGAAAATTATGCTGTAAAAATAATCATACTTTTCTGTCATTCATGCCTTATCATCTCTCTCTCTAAATTCATCTGGGGACTCCTCTTTGAGCTATATATATATATATATATATACATATATTACTTTAAAGTCAAATCTCTGCATTTTGTGTAAATATGATCTATTTTGACAGCTTTCATCCAACAGTTCAAAAAGCTCAAATGCATTAAGTATGGTTATACATAATACAACAGTTTATTTTAGAAAGATGTCTGAATTCATCAGGCAATGTATCAATGAAACCTTATCAAGTACCTACATTGTACTAATTTGTATACATTATGATTCAGAGATAACTGAAAGAGTATTATGGAACTTAAACTAAAATGATGCAAATAATCAGAAAACAAATGGCATTCAGGACAGTTTGACATTTGAATTTATATAATGATAAATGTGATACACTTAAAAGGGAAATATGTCTCATTTGAAAAGGTAAACACTTTGCAGGGTATTATTTGTGTAAACAATAAAGATTATGTGGATAGGGTGGAGAGCAGTTATCCAACTAGTTAGTAGATGTTTTAGAGGAGATAAGGGAACTGAAAGGACATTGCTGTGAGCTAGAGATGCCCTTATCTTTGTACTGTGTTTATCTTGTGTCAGTCCATTCTGCTGCTATAACAAAATAGAATGGGCAATTTATACATAACAAAAAATGTATTTTTTGCAATTCTGGGTAGCTGGGAAGTCCATGATTGAGATGTCAGCAGATTCAGTGTCTGATAAAGGCTACTTTCTATGCTTCAAGATGGCACATTTTTGCTGTATTCTCACATGGCAAAAGAGACAGAAGGAATGAATTTGGCCCCTTAAGTCCTATTTTAAAGGCACTAATCCTATCTGTAGGGGTTCTGGGGGGCTTCCTGACCTAATTTACTTCCCCAAAGCCCTACCTGTTGGTACTTTTACTTTGCAGGCCATGTTCCCACATAATGAAACTTTCTGCTTACATTCAGATCACAACACCTGCAGTGGGCCTGGCTCTGGGGACTAGTTGCCATATTGTGTAATTATTATGTTTGTTTGTTGCCTTTGATTAGAAACATAAAATATAATCTGGATATTTATAAATTCCATATTATTTGCCCTTTAAAAATACAAAGAATTTCTTTTACGTTGAGAGATTACACTTCTTAGAAGAAGGAAAGCATGTACTCAATGAGTACTTATGCAAAAATGCACCACAGATATGTTCCGAAATAGAGACATTTGAGAAAAAAAAGCATGATGAAAGAAGCTAACTAGCTCTGCCTACTAATGTAACAGGTGTGTGGACAGTGTACATTTTCAGAAAAAAAAAAATCTTCACTTACACATTCTTGTGACTGCAGATATTCTTGGCAGGGTGGAGATTGATTTATCTGATTTTTGGTTTTATTTGTTCAGTTGTTCATTTGCTATTTTCTCACAATTCATGCAGAATTAGAGTCTTTTGAAATGTACATATGTGCATATTTGAAATCTCTTGGTGTAATGAAAGTTAAAAGGAACTGATAGAGGTTATTGTAGTCTTTATTCCCTTATTGGTATATGAATTACATAATTCTAGAAGTACTAGTTACAAACTACCACATTTTTTTTTGTATTTTTATGCAAGCCAAAAGCTAGGATTAAACCTTTGAGATTTAGAGATGAATGTTTCTCAACAGAAATAAACATTTTTTGCCATTAGAGTAGAGGTCAATCCAGGGTTTTTATTGCAGTCTGACAGGCTATACATTTACATTTTGCTTATTGATTCTCTCTCGCTCTACCACGAGGCCAAGGAGTTACATGTTCTGCTGTTTGCTGTAGTTGAGGTCTAGAGTAATATCTAATACTTCACAGACTTGGCTAAAATGTTGTTGAATGAATGACTAAAGGGAGAAATAAGGCAAATATACTTTTACTTTAAATCTTTTTCTTAATTTTATTTTGTCTTTTTAAAAATATGTAACATATTTCCTGAGTAGCAAAAACGAAAGATTGCTTCACAAATATTTTCATCTAAATATGTTGTTACTACATGGAGAACTAGATGTCTTTAGAAAGTGCACAGATTGTTAAATGGAAATATAATAAGCTCAATCTGTGTGTGTTAAATTTAGAAGACAGTAAAGTGCTAAAGAAATAATCTAAGGTCAACTATAGTGGCTCAGACCACTACAATCCCAAATGTAACATTCTGGGAGGCTGAGGTGAGTGAGTTGCTTGAGTTTGACACCATCCTGAGCAAAACAAGACCTCTCTTTTCTAAAAATAAACAAAGTAGTGGGTTGTTGTCGCAGGCACTTGTAGTCCCAGCTCCTTGGGATGCTGAGACAAGAAGATTATTGAGCCCAAAAGTTTGAGGCTGCTGTGAACTATAGCACCATGGATGACAGAGTAAGACTCTATCTCAAAAAAAAAAAAAAAAAAAGGAAAGAATAAGGAAATAATCTGAAAGCAGTTCCTAATAAGGTTAAGAGCTAAGAACATGTAGACCTAATAAATAGGCAGAATTTGCAAGTTTCTAAATCAGCAGTTCTCAACCTGTGGGTTGCAACCAATGAAAATACATCCTGCATATCAGATATTTACATTACAATTCATAACTACCAAAATTACAGTTATGAAGTAACAATGAAAATAATTTTGTGGTTGAGGGTCACAACAACAAATTAGAGGATATGTTCTTACCCTTCAGGAACTGTATTAAAGGGTCACAGCATTAGGAAAGTTGAGAACCACTACCCCAAATCTTATTATTTCATAATACACATACAGATAGTCATCTTTGTTTTAAACAGTTATATTTAAATTTAAAGGAAACTTTTATATGTATCAAAATATTACATGTACCCTTAAATATATATAACTGTTATGTGCCTGTGAAAATTAAAAATAAATAGCTAAAAGTTTGAAGTGTAAATATGAATATGAATATAAGAAATGAAAGCAGTTCTAATTTTATAACTCTACATTGGATTTTTAACCACTAAGGACCATTATGTAGTCAACAAATTTCAAAGGCAAATAGAGACCCAAATAGTAGCTAGAAATGAGTGATTTCACTATTGTGGAAATAAGAATAAATAAAGATAAAAGAAAGAAGACACAAATAAGCTACCTTGGAAGAAAAGCCAAATAATTACAATATCTCAGGAACAGTTGTTTTTGAAAGTCTCTAACAGTTCATTCAAACCTGACAGAGTTATCATTGTTACTACCTCATAATGTCAAATTGCTCATATCATTATTACTAAACGTAATATATGAAAACTTTAGCTTGGGAAAGTTTTATCAATGTCAGTGAAATGGGGAGATCCCAAGGGTTCAGAACTAGATCTCTCAAGCATTTTTATAGGAGATATCAATATGTAGTCATGGAGAACAATTTGGGGGCAAGCCTTGTGATTATGAGAAGTTCTCAATTACATTTCCGGATAAGCAACCAGAATTGGAATATATCAGATAGAGGCTAGCAAGGAGAGTTTGGGTGAGAGTCTTCAGTTCATCTCTGGGAAAGGTAAGCAGGAATAAAACTGAACCCAATTTTAGAAAGCTCATGGAATGTGGCCCACTAGCAAGGGTGAAAGGAGGCTCACTTGCCTAAGATAACACTCTAGATATCTCTAGTTTAGAGGGTGACACGATTGTAAAAATTCAAAGGAGTTGTCTTTTCCACCTGAGGTCAGTGCTTGTCAGGAAAAAGAAAGTGGAGACTAAGAATCAAGCAGAATTTGATTTAGAAATCATTTAAAAACAAATAATAGTTCATAAAAATTATCTGGTAGATAACTTGAAAATGGAAGGATTATAATTATTATGAAATAACAATTACTGTTCATGAAACATAATTAATTATGTTCAAAATTATGGAAAATATAATAAATCACAAAAGAGCGCAATTTATACAGTTATCAGTGACACTGGATTTTTCTTTCCTCCAAACAATGAGAAACTAATGGAGATCAGTTTTTACTAAAAAATAAGATTTTATGTAGTTTGGGTTTTATGCCACGAGATAATTACTTTCAAAGGATAATACCTGGTGGTGAGGTTCTTAACTGCAGTGACATGCATTATTCAGTGTCATGTTCATTATATATTTCAGTGAAGTAAGAACACCTTTGTTATTTTTTTGCAGAAAAGCCTTGGGTGGGTCCTGTCATAGTTCTTCTTCTTTGAAACCAAGAAAGAAAGATTGTTTTCTCCATCTTTTTGTATACTTGATAGTGTTATTGTAATACATTAAGACTCAAGTTAAAAATGAGAAGTTTGACCTGAAATAAAGCTTTAAATGTCCTACTCACTATAACACTTTTGGAGAGCTAACCCCAGGCATATTACATGTGCACCTATCAGTACTTTTCTGCCTCATTTATGATACATTTCACTATCAAGCAAGACTTAGCATAAGAGAATCATAAAACAAAGTTTCTACACATTTTTATTTTTATTTTTATTTATTTATTTATTTAAGACAGAATCTATGTCACCCTCAGTAGAGTGCCATGGCTTCACAGCTCACAGCAACCTCTAACTCTTGCTTAGGTGATTCTCTTGCTGCAGCCTCCCAAGTAGCTGGGACTACTGGTGCCTGCCACAGTGCCTGGTTATTTTTTTGTTGTAGTTGTCATTGTTGTTTGGCAGGCCCGAGTCGGGTTTGAACCTGTCAGCCCTGGTATATGTGTCTGGTGCCCCAGCCACTGAGCTGCAGGCACTGAGCCTTGACACATTTTTATAGGAGACATGGTCTTATATGGCTTCTTAGAGCTGTATGTATTCATTTACAAATTAATTAAAATTGTAAGAAATAATGCATGCACTACATACATGCTTAATTTTTGGTAGTATGTACAAATTAGCCAGAAGGAAGTATTTTTTTTTTCTTTTGGTCACAGAAAGAGGTGACACGTAATTATAAGACTTGTCAATTTTATTTCACATGGCAAACTTTATTATTAGTTAATGGTTCTTCTTCATTAGTTACAATACTGGTCCACAGTATTGCCAACTTTTCAGTTTTCATTTCACTAAATCTCTATTTCAAATGGGTACTTTCTCCTACAAAACTGAATCCTGACATTTCCACGTGACATCCACTGGAGGACCTGGCAATTTCTGTCCAGAGAAAATAAAGAGAAAGAACATCAAAGCCTGAAGGAATAACAACAGTAACAATTAAAAATAGATATCCCATCATTATTTAACAAAGATTCTTTTATTTTTCATACCTTATAAAATATCCACTAATATTTACTCAAAACATTAATGACCAATTTTAACTTAAAATTGCACTTCATGTCAATTAAGTGCAGGGTACTATGTTCAAGATGTTGTGTCATAATACTAGTATGATATTGCCCTTAAAGAATGCAAATTCAAACTTCTATGCTTAAAGTCAGTAAGAGCATGAAGAAAAAGAAAAAGGCCAATTGAAAGAAAAATGTAATGAATTTTTAAATATATAATATTTAAAATGAATTTATAGATATGGAGTTCTGTAAAAGTTTTGAGATAAAAATTAAAATAGCATTAGATACACATAATACTTAATATTTGATAAAGAATACCCATTGTGAGTTATCATATGTAACTATTCAACCACAGACAATTGGTTGATATTATATAGTTCATAGAAGTAAAAGTTAAGGTAAGTAAAATTCTTAACTGCATATAACTAACAAATGATAGATAAGAACAAAACATACTTATTCTGATTCCAATACACCAGTTCCTATTCCATAACTGTTAGAAAAAATTATTTTCAGGTATTCATAATTTCCACAGATTAGTTATTACAAAGCATACAAATTATATATTCTAAAATGCTTCTGTGATCATGTATTCATTCAAAAATTATATTTTAACTTAACTTTTTTCTAGGTTTCCTAGTTTTACACCATCTCAAAGATATTGCCTTCTGGCTCATTAACATATATACTCTAAGTTAGTAGAAAGGCCATACAAGAGGTAAGGCCATAACACATCAGCGCCTTGCAAGATGCAAGCTGTAAACGATCAATTTGGAGTAATATTAAACAAATAAATCTTCAAGGAAAACCCAGTTAAAAGTTCTGACTTATAGGAAAGAATATTAGATTTGTAAAGGAAAAGTCACTTGTGAAAAAGACAAATGTGCAATGATTGGTGTGTGGTCTCTGTTGAATTAGATCTGACTACAATGTGGGGATGTTTTATAACAAACAATAAATTGTGTGTGTGTGTGTGTGTGTTTAAATTGACTCAACTGGTTAAATACCCTGAGTATCAGAAAAAAAGTTGACCAAATACAAAGATAAATAATTTAGGCTGTGAAAACAAAGATTGATAAAATAGAGGTGGTGTGTTAAGAAGATTAATTAATAATCATTACAAACATCATTACTACTTGGTGTTAGGTAAATAAGATTGAGTGTGGAAATTTAAAGAATTTAAAGACACAGAAACAAAAAAAACACATAGGGTACTCCAGGTTCTGTGTGCTTTAGAGAATGTGCTTGAGACAAACAGAGGTGGATGTCCTGTCCAAAGTCTCAAAGCTAATATTTGTTGACTATTTGTGTATCTTCTTCTGAAAAATTTCTGTTCATGTCTTTTGCCCACTATTTAATGACATTGTTTGTTTGTTTGTTTCTTTTCTGATTAGTTTGAAATCTTTGTAGATTTTTGATATTAGCCCTTTATTAGATATATGGTTTGCAAATATTTCCTCTCATTTTATAAGTGTATATCAGCTCTATTGATTACTTCCTGTTGATTGTTAGTGATATTCAACATCACTAGTCATCATGAAAATGCAAATTAAAACAACAATGGGATACCACCTTACTCCTGTCAAAATGACAATTATTAAAAGGTCAAAAAATAATGCTGGCATGGATGCAATGAGAAAGAAATTCTTATACACTATTGGTGGGACTGCCAATTAGTACAACCTTTGTGAAAATCAGTATGTAGAGTCTCAAAAAAATAAATGTAGACTTATTACTTGATGCAAGAATCCCACTAGTGAACATCTATCTAAAAGAAAGGAAGTCATTTTATCAAAGTTATCTTCACCTAAAAGAAAGAAGTAAAATTCACAACTGCAAAGATGTAGAATCAAAATAAGTGTCCATCAATTCACCAGTGGGTGAAGAAAATGAGGGATACACACACATGCACACACATACACATACCCATGGAGTACTGCTCAGACATAAACCTTAAAAAGGAATAAAATACTGTCTTTGAACAACTAGGATGGAACTAGAGACCATTATCCTAAATCTAACACCACATGTGCCTGCTAATAATTAAGAGCTAAATACTGTGCACATATAAACACAAAAAAGATAAAAAGAACATTAGAAAACAAGAAGGGAAAATTTGGTAGGGAGTGAGTAGTAAAAATTTAATAAAAAAGCAGAAAATATTTTCCTAAAAGAAAAGTTCCAATAGTAAAGCTGATTTTGAGATTGAAAAACACAACAAACAAAGAAACACACAGTAAATTCAACCATGTGACTTCTCTATTGAAAAGCTCACCATGGATATCCATGGTTCTTAGGCTAAATTAGGCTAAAGACCTGTTGGAGTCCCACCCCATGGGCAGGGTCCACTAAGATCTGTGGAACTGGTGGCAATCAACTGAAGAAATAAAACGTTAGAAACAACAATAAAGAAAGAGACAAGAGATACAAAATAGAATTTTCAAAGGTAGGAACTCAGGAGACCACTGCCTGTTTGTGGGATTCTGGCAATGGCCCAGAGTGTTTGCTCTACTCTGCTTTTATTGAAGTCTATTTGCCCAGAAGGTAAGATGAGGGAGGTAACAAAGATGCCAGCAGTTTCTCTGAGTGAGCATATTATCTCCTGTTGTTATTATTTAAGGGTTTGACTAGCCTTGAGGAATCTGAAATCTGAGCCTTGTATTGAGACACATACATACACACACACACACACACACACACACACACTGCAACCCTCCCCCTAAGCCCCCTCCTCGCCTTAAGATCACACACTCAGATTTCTAGGGATATGTTAAACTTTGCTAGTTCCCTGTGGAGTAAAACGCCACTGGCATTAATCTTCTCTGAAGCATTTGTGGGAGGGAGGAATTTTCCTCCCAACACCACCACAGAGGATCTTCCTCTGTGATAGGGGATATTGGCTCTTCTGTCCTTATCTCAGGGCTCAAGCTATTGCCTTGATCTTTGCCCCAGGCAAATGCAAATCTCCACAATGGGTATCTGCTTTTCCTATTTACTAGGCAGGAGAAGACCCAGTTAATGTATCTTTCTAGGTCTTTGCCATAGTCTCTTCTATGGCCATTTTCCTCACAGTGCTCACTGACCCAGCAGGGGTATTTGTAAGCTGTATTCCCAACAGGCTAGAATTTCAAGAAAGGCAGGAAGCTTGCTAGCAATGACTAGCTTAAATGTAAACTAGCTGAATTTTCTTTGTTCCCAAACTCACTCAGCTTACTTTTCAATTTTCTTCTTTTTCTTGGCATGTATTCCCTTCCCAAGAATGGGGTCTTTGGTCCCCATTCTTCTTGCAAAAACTAACACTTCTAATGTGGTCTGGAAGTTCTTTTTTTATATAAGATTATGTAAGGGTACATATGGTCAGGTTATATCGTTTGCTTTTGTTGGGAAAAGTCCAAGTTGTATGTGGGTCCTTCAAACAAGAGGTGTAACATATACCCCTACATTATACACGTTAGGCGGGAAACTTAGTAAGGCCAATTTCTCCCCTCCCCTTTCTTAAATTTAATCATGATTTTCTTTTATGGGCCTATTGTATTGTGAGATGCTTGTTTTTACTTTTCCATTCTTGAGATATTTTACTAAGGCGAATGTTCTTCGATTCCATGTAGGTAAATACAAAAGATCAAAATCTCTATCTTTTTATGGCTGAATAGTATTCCATGGTGTGTGTATATGTGTGTGTTTGTGTGTACATGTATGTAGGCTTGTGTGTGTATGTGTGTGTGTATGTGTATA
>NW_003852480.1:4548336-4549878 GCF_000181295.1 Otolemur garnettii
AAAAAAAAAAAAAAGGTGGGGGGCTTTTTTCCATTTATCTTTTTCAGATTTGTAGACTGCAAGGAATGGTCCAGGTATCCTCTAGTTGAATACATAAAACCACTGGTCCCTGGGCCCAGGAAGGCTGTTAATAAACAGGGCCAAGGAGCCTGCAACAATTTGCAGGGGAGTTTACACAATGCCTGTATGCTGATTGTAGAAGTCTCATGGCTCACAGACAGAGTGGAATCAGCATGGCTAGCCCACTCTGTCATGCCTGAGAAAGAAGAGGGTAGGAGTTCTTGATGGCATTTGAAACAAAAGGATTAATTCTTCTCCTTAGTTGCCATAATTAAATCATCACATTGCAGTGGAATTGTCTTAACAGTTTAGTCTTGTTTTTAGCACAACATCAGTAACTACTGAAGAATAAATACGGAAATATAAGATTGAAGAAAACTAGGTTAATACACTTATTTTTGTTTTACTGGTCTCAGTTTTGATGTTAAAATGATAATCTTTAAACATCCCATGTTAAAATATATCTAATGTTCTATTCATGTCTGAGAATCTATGGCTTTTCTAAATTAACTGTGACATAGTTTAATATACTCCATGTTCTTGTTAAAAATTTTGAGGAGGCAGAACAAGATGGCAGATGAATAACAGCTTCTTTGCAACCAGGTGTGGTGAAATTAGGGAAAGAAGATTCCAGGCACCTCTAGTTTGTGAACTTTGCCCAGAAACATCCCTTTGAGGATGCAGAGAGGCAGTGGGAGGTGTCTGGACCAGAGGAGGAAGACAAAAGCAGTGGAGAAGGGGCAAAAAAAATTATTCAGAACATTAATGAAACAAGGAGTTGGTATTTTGAACAAATAAATAAAATAGATAAACTATTGGCCATAGTAACCAGAAATAGAAAAGAAAAATCTCTAGTAATCTCAATCAGAACTGATAAAGGGGAAATATCAACAGATGCCACAGAGATACAAGGGATTATCTCTGAAAACTACAAGACACTCTATGCCCAGAAATTTGACAATATGAAGGAAATGGATCAATATTTGGAATCACACCCTCTCCCTATACTTAGCCAGGAAGAAATAGATTTCCTGAACAGACCAATTTCAAGCACAAAGATCAAAGAAACAATAAAACATCTCCCAATCAAAAAAATAAATAAATAAACACAGCTAATATTATACTGAATGGAGTAAAACTGAAAGCTTTTCCACTTAGAACTGGACCAGACAAGGTTGTTCTCTATCACTAGTACTATTGAACATAATGCTGGAAATTCTAACCAAAATGCCCGTATCCAGATGGCTTCACAACAGAATTCTATCAACCCTTCAAAGAAGAGCTGATTCCCATACTGCAGAAATTACTCCAAAAAATTGAGGAGGAAGGAGTCTTCCCCAAGACATTCTATGAAGCAAACATCACCCTGATACCAAAACCAAGAAAAGACACAAGTAAAAAGAAGAACCTCAGACCAATTTCACTAATGAATATAGATGAAAAAATTCTCAACACAATCCTAGCAAATAAACTACAGGTTGT